>NC_037670.1:143847803-143901631 GCF_003255815.1 Theropithecus gelada | reverse complement strand
TGTCGCCCAGGCTGGAGTGCAGTGGCGCGATCTCGGCTCACTGCAAGCTCCGCCTCCCGGGTTCACGCCATTCTCCTGCCTCAGCCTCCCGAGTAGCTGGGACTACAGGCGCCCACAACCGCGCCCGGCTAATTTTTGTATTTTTAGTAGAGACGAGGTTTCACCGTGGTCTCGATCTCCTGACCTTGTGATCCGCCCGCCTCGGGGTTTCACCGTGTCAGCCAGGATGGTCTCGATCTCCTGACCTCATGATCCGCCCGTCTCGGCCTCCCAAAGTGCTGGGATTACAGGCTTGAGCCACCGCGCCCGGCCTTTTGAAGAACATAAATGTTTATGATCAACAAAATACTGAAAAACCAAATCTAGCAGCATATTAAAACACTAATCCGGCCGGGCGCGGTGGCTCAAGCCTGTAATCCCAGCACTTTGGGAGGCCGAGGCGGGTGGATCACGAGGTCAGGAGATCGAGACCATCCTGGCTAACATGGTGAAACCCCGTCTCTACTAAAAATACAAAAAACTAGCCGGGCGAGGTGGCGGGCGCCTGTAGTCCCAGCTACTCGGAGGCTGAGGCAGGAGAATGGCGTGAACCCGGGAGGCGGAGCTTGCAGTGAGCCGAGATCGCGCCACCGCACTCCAGCCTGGGCGACACAGCGAGACTCCGTCTCAAAAAATAAAAAATAAAAAAATAAAAAAATAAAAAAAAATAAAAACACTAATCCACCATGATCAAGTAGGTGTTATCCCTGGTATGCCTCATTGGTTCAACATATGCCAATCAATAATGTGATTCATCATATAAACAGAACTAAAAACAAAAACCACATGATTATCTCAATACATAGAAAAAGCTTTTGAAAAAATTCAACCTCCCTTAATGTTCAATACTCACAACAAACTAGGCACTGACAGAACTTACTTCCAAAAAATAAGAGCCATCAATGACAAACCCACAGCCAACACCATATTGAACGGGTGAAAACTGGAAGCATTTCCCTTGAAAACCGGCACAAGAAAAAGTTGCCCTCTTTAACCATTCCTATGCAACATAAAAGTGGAAGCACTGGGCAGAGCAATCAAGCAAGAGAAAGAAATAAAAAGCATCCAAATAGGAAGAGAGGAAGTCAAACTATCTCTATTGGTAGATGATATGCTTCTATACCTGTAAATCCCCATAGTTTCTGCCCCAAAGCTCCCTGATCTGATAAACCATTTCAGCAAAGTTTCAGGATACAAAATCAAAGTACAAAAATTAGTAGCATTCCTGTACACCAACAACATGTAAGCTGATAGCAAATCAAGAATTCAACTCCATTCACAATAGCCACAAAAGAATAAGGTACCTAGCAATAAATCTATCCGCGAAGATGAAAGAGCTCTACAATGAGAACTACAAAACATTGCTTAAAGAAATCAGAGATGACACAGACAAATGGAAAAACATTCCGTGCTCATGGATAGGAAGAATCAATATTGTCAAGCAGTAGATTTTCAATGCCACGTGTCAAATGCTCCCCAGGTTGACTCTGCCTTCTCTCTCTCTACTATGACTTGTGAAATATATCAGCAAAAGAAAAATAAGTGAGAGGAGTTTTTGAATGCAGAAGTTTCTCAGATCTAAGTGACAGTGAAATAGTGAATATCAACACTTTCCGTTTTCCAAAGGCCAATAATGAAGAAACAAAAACATTTAAAAAAATGACTGGGAGCAATACACACTGAGAAGGAAAATTTAGGGATGTTGAGAAGAGGAATCACGTTATTGCGGGCTGCAGGATTGCATTCTGAGAATGAGACACTTGCACTAAAGTAAAATTAAGTTGGAGGTTGAAGGATGGGTTTTGTTCATTAATATTATTTCTTTACAATAACACTAGTAAGAAGTAAAATTCAATATTCTAAATAGCAACTATCAGTTGATTTTAAGGATTACTATATAAATGTATGCCAATTAATTGTATTTATAAAGTATTTTATAGCTATTTAAAAATATTATGTGTTGTATTTGAAATAATATTTTGGAATGACAATCTAAATAATGAAATACATTAAGTTGTCATTGTTAGTATTTAAAATAGATTACCTAATTTTATGATATTTTGAGTTTTAAAATGTCAATATTACTTAGAATGCTTTCATACACCTAAATGTGAAAAAAAAGAAAAAGTTTAGAGATAATTATCAACCTATTTTTTTATTTCTGTAACCCACAAGACAAATGTGACAATGAAATTTCATAACTTAAAAAGCACATTAGACCTTTCCTGACAATATGATGCACCTCCAAAATCATAGGCAGGAATGCTTTTAAATTCAGCTCCACAGCTACCTCATAAGGACTTACTTCATTTTGATGATTTCCTACAGTCTAAACACTGTCATTGTAAGACTGTTCTGTACACAGCCTTACGTTCCAAAATGAGGAAGGACATTTTCTAGGCCTCATGCTGCGTTTGGAGAGAATGAGGTTAATATTTTCCCTCAGCAGTGAGGATCTGCAGTCCAGCATCTTTAATATAGAGACTGCCAGGGGAACAGGGAGCAATGTTGGGAATTACTTTTTCCTTTTTCCCTCTGTGAAGACTATGAGGAATATGTCTAAAAGGGTAAAATGATTTAGCTTAGAGATTGGGTAAAAGATTGCATTTCTTACTCTTTTTCTTCTCATTGCTGATTAAAACCATCTTCTACCTCCAAGGCAACAACTTGTCTTTGAGATTCAATTCTCTATTTTCTCTGGGGAAATACAAACACTAACTTGGTCTTTATTTAGCAGTAATCTCCAAAGTGTAGCACGTGTATACAATTACAATGACTTTGGAGCAACTCTCTAAGTTCCTTCAGCACCTACAAAGAACAACCTAAGTGCTGATATCACTAGTCAGATTATCATCCTATCCATTTATTTGTTCATTCAGGAGTTCAGGCAGGCTTTAGAGCTTTCACTTGGCAACAGTCAACTACCAACTAGACATATAGGTTTCTGGGAGGCAAAACGTAGATAACGTGTGATTCACATCTTCCAGAAGTTTAGTTTCAGGAGAAGGCAAATATATGAACAAATAATCATAATATAACTCATAGTGGGATATTTGAAGCGTGAACAAATAGACCCTAGAATACAGATTTCTCAATCTATGAATTCTATCCTTCATAGCGCACTTGCATGCTCACACACACACACACACACACACACACACACACACACAAAAGAAAAGATCAAGAAAACAAATAGTTGGCCAGGCACGGTGGCTCACGCCTGTAATCCCAGAACTTTGGGAGGCCTAGATAGGTGGATCGGCTGACATCAGGAGTTTGAGACCAGCCTGGCCAACGTGGCAAAACCTTGTCTTTACAAAAAATACAAAACAAATTAGCCTGGCGTGGTGGCAGATGCCTGTAATCACAGCTGCTCGGGAGGCTGAGGCAGGAGAATTCCTTCAACCCAGGAGGCGGAGTTTGCAGTGAGCCGAGATCGAGATCCTGCCTTTGGACTCCAGCCTGGGTAACAAGAATGAAACTCTGTCGAAGGAAGGAAGGGAGGAAGGGAAGAAGAGAGGGAGGGAGGGAGGGAGGGAGGGAGGGGAGGAAGGAGAAACAAAACAAATCGTTTATAATTGGACTTTTTTTACTAAAATCTTAAGATCTGCTCCTGGTGACTGACACTGGAACATACAAAGAACATCCCTCTGTAAAGACAGTTGTCAGACAAGCACCAAGAAACAAAGCAGGCCAGAATGGCCTCTTTCACTGTTTTAAAAGCATGCAATTGGATTTTAGCACCTTTTATTTCAACATAGTGATGGTTATAAAGAAACCTGCAGAGGAAAAACAAACCATATACAAGAAAATGTAAACAGAACAAGAGATTCAGGAAGATTTGCTTCTTGCCTTTAACAGTGGTGGTCTTCAATTGCTGTCCTGAAACATTAGGGCAGAAGCATAGAGCACCAGTCTCAGCCTTTCATGATTCTTAGGACTCATGGAAGGATGGATCTAGGAATACAGACAGACAGGACAGCAAGGAAGAGAGACAGAGAGAGAGAGAGAGAGAGAGAGAGGGAGAGAGAGAGAGAGACTCACCGACCATTCTCTCTTGAAGTTAGCCTGAAACCTTCCTATTTCTAGACAAAAAAAGTATTTCAGAGGACCATCTGAAAGGTGAACCATGGTACTTGCTAATTCAGAGAATGACCTCCTACCTATTTAGGAACAGAGTTAGGTGGAATTCATAAAGGGAAAAAGCTGAGTCCCCTAAAAGCTTACAGGTTGTAATAGAGATATGTGCAAAGTGCTGTGGTGGTTTGCAATGGTAAGGAATTATTAATGAACTTTGGGTGGGGGAATTTTAAAAAAAGTTAAACAGGCAGCGGCATTTTGAGGTAAGCATTCTTAATACGTCCACAGATATCCTGGAGCAACTCTGATTATCTCAGCAATCAGATTATGATAGCTGGAACCATTTGTGTGCATCTGTTTAGTCGTGTACCTGTTCTGTAATGTATGAAAAGATTTGCATCACCTTAAGATACACTCATGTTGGAAACAGATTTGCTAAATAATTATAAAGGCCACAGCAACTTGATCAGGAAAGCAGTGAATTGTGGCACACAGCTGGAATATGCTGTCTTTTTCCTTGGATCCATTTTTTATTTATTTGCATTTTTATTAAAGTCTCTCCACTGTAGCTTGAGAATATTTTTGTGTAAAATAGTACATAAAATGAAACCCTGAAAGCTACCCAGAACTGCTTTGCCAATATTGTGCATGCTATGATGAAACCACTAGATATACCCACCTTCATTCTGCCTTCTGATTTTCCACCTAAACACTTTCATATGTGAAGATGAAATTGGGCATAAACAGAGGCTAGAGCTTGACTCAGAAAAACTCAGTTCAAGCTTATCCTCTGCCCTTCTGGGTTTGGAAATTAAGTCATGTAATTTCTCTGGCTGGTTTTTACTTCACAAAGTTGTGATCATCTATTCAAAAAAACAATATATTTGATATCCTCATATGCTACTAATAGTATTAATAGGAAATAATTCAGAATATTAACACTTTCTGAATTTCCAAACTATAAAAAAGTGTAATGTTAATCAGGTACATGAAAATGATATTAAACAAAGATATTTGAAATAGATCATATTATAAATAAATACTCGTTCCAACTCTGTCTGAATATATTTATCCAGTCTATTTTAATTACTGGCATTTCATTTACTTAATAAGTGTAATCCTCATTGGGTGGAGTGTACACTGCTTGGGTGATGGGTGCACCAAAATCTCAGAAATCACCACTAAAGAACTTATTCATGTAACCAAACACCACTTTTCCCCAAAATTCTACTGAAATTTTAAAAAGTGTAATTTTGTATTTTAGCTCTAAATAATGAAAAAGAATAAGGAAAATGGGGAAGAGTATCTGCAACGATTGCAACATTTTACAAATGTTAATGAAACACACTTTCGCATATCATGACATTGATTTTGAGTGGCTTACGATTTTTATTGTGTTTTCACACATAATTTACATTTAATAGTTATTTTTCAAGAGGAGACGGATATTTATATAACTAGGAGCCTTTCATAGAACTGGGCAAAGGTTAATAAACGTGAATAAATCACATGCAATTATGATGATTCTGTGGTAATAAATATACAGTAATTTTCAGCAAAAAGTAAGATTTGTACACTATTTCTATGCAGCTGAAACATATTCTAGAAATAAAGTTATAAGGATAAATATTTTAAAATGTGAACTTGCTAGACATGCATAATTTAAAAAAGAAAATAGGCCTCATTTCACACAAAGCTTAGAAGTGTTTAAAAAGCAAATAAACAAAAAATAAATATTTAAGAGTTCAAGTTTGTTTTGTTTTGTTTTGTTTTTTTGTTTGAGACGGAGTCTCTCTGGGTCTCCTAGACTGGAATGCAGTGGCGCGATCTCGGCTCACTGCAAGCTCCACCTCCCGGGTTCACGCCATTCTTCTGCCTCAGCCTCCCAAGTAGCTGGGACTACAGGCGCCCACCACCACGCCTGGCTAATTTTTTTGTATTTTTAGTAGAGGCGGGGTTTCACCGTGTTAGCCAGGATGGTCTCGATGTCCTGACCTCGTGATCCACCCGTCTCGGCCTCTCAAAGTGCTGGGATTACAGGCATGAGCCACCACACCCGGCCCAAGAGTTCAGGTTTTTAAAATAATTTTAAGCCCCATTTTTCTTCTTAATATGAAATCATCAGTGCAATTTAAATTTATTCCACAAATATTTATCAGTACTCGCCGTGATCCCAGCACATGCAGCAGTGAGCAAATGTACCAAACATCCCACCCTATGGTACTTCTATTTTAGGGAGAGGAGGCAGACAATAAACAAACAAACAGAAATTAGAAAGTTGTATAGTATGTTATAAAATAATGAGTAGTTGGAAAAATAGGGCGAATAAAAGGAAAAGAGGATACGTAGGATAGTGGATTTCAGCAGCAGATACACCTGAAGCCACAGAAGTCAAACCGAACTCACTAAAAGCATTAGTATAAGCTCATCTTCAAAATCAACAGGGAATCTCATAGATGCATTTTGGTTTTCATTTCATCTGACACTTTCGCTATGATCATTCATGTTAATACTCACAGAAAATTGATGTGTACATCACACTGCTCTATGCATGTTACTCAAGCTAACCGTACCCCAGCTTCACATTGTTACCTCTTTTACTTAACTATTTAGAGCTCAGCTACTGTTTTCACTAGCCATTTAGTATCTAAGATAGATAGATGGATAGATAGATGGATGGATGGATAGATAGATAGATAGATAGATAGATAGATAGATAGATAGATAGATGGAAACATACATAAGCAGCATTGATTTTTAATTGGCATATTAGTTTGTTAAAGCTACTATAACAAAGTACCACATAGCAGTTGGCTTAAGCAACAGAAATTCATTGTCTTATAATTCTAGAAGTCTGAGAACGAGGTATCAGCAGGTTCATAAAATAAATTATGTTCCATCATTTTCTCCTAGCTTCTGGGGTTTTGTTGTCCGTCTTTGTCATTCCTGGCATGTAGAGGGCATTGTCCCTGTACCTTCGCATTGTCTCTCTCTGTACCTCTCTTTTCTTCACATGGTGTTCTTTTTAAATAAATACCAGTCACATTGATTTGGGGACCCACCCTACTCCAGTGTGACCTTATTTTGATGAATTATGTCTGCAAACACCCTATTTCCAAATAAGGTCTCATTCTGAGATATTGGGGGTTAAGACTTCAACATATGGAATTTAAAGGGACACAATTTTTATCATAATGGTCATCTTCACCATCTACTTGTCACTCAGCATCTATTAAATTTAGCAGAATGTGCCTCAATTGATTTAGATGGATTCTGTAAGCATTGGTTACTATTTAAGAGATTACTTTGCCATATTCTCACTGATAAATACATATAATAGAATATATCAAAATTGCCATTTAAATCTGCTTCTCTTCTTGATGCTAGTAAAACTGTTACTGTACCATTTTAGCATTATTTTATTTACTGGAGAAAACAGCTTCCATCACCAAATAAACAACAAAAAGAAAAATAAAAAAAGTTTGAAAATATCTACTCAGGTGCAATCCACTATTTAGTCCCTACTCATAGACACACATGTCATTCTCAGATATTAACATGGCATGTATAGTTTTGATATTAATATCTCAGATTTAGTGCTGTGTGATTATAGTAACTTTTATCATTTTCTATGTAGAATAAGTCATTAATAAGGAGTCAGTTTACTGCCTTCATCAGATAAGTTCACTCCAGAGCTCTTAAATACCCTGAGTATAAGGATTAGAATATACTAAGCTAATAATTTATTCCTGTGCTCATAAAGTCATTTGATAGCTTATCCATCAGAACATATTTATTAGCAATGAAGAATACACCCAAATACCAATTCCTAGTTATTTATAATATGAAAGTCAATTATTGGTAACATTATGACAAATATTTAATCTGCCAATGACAAAATAAGTTGAGGAGGTTATTTAATCACAGGTAAAGAGATATAAACACAAATAAAGAAAGAATGTGAATTTTTAAAGTCTGAAATTCATTTTCCGTATTAAAATGCCTAAATGACCTACAGAATTCAGTTCAAGGTTCATCTGTTTACACAATCTATTGCCTGAGGGAGTGTTAAAGGAGAAAATTTATTTGAGAAGAAAATTAGATAATCACTGGGGGAAGTTGATTGAATGCTGACAAAGTGTCAGCAAGTTGCTTCTTTAATTTATGGTTTTAATCATAGAAAGTTGGTCTGAGCTGGAAAATGTGCACATACTTTAACCAATATGCCAAGTTTTACAGGGCTTAACATTAAACTGCTCAACTGAAATATTAACAATATATTCCATGTTTCATTAATTCATTAATTCATTCTTTCTTAAATAATTATTCAACATCTGTTAGCTGCAATGCTTTGGAGATCTATAATTGTCCCCCAAGTTAATAAGATAGCAAAGGTACATAGCAGGATTTTCTATTCAGAAGAACTTCAAGAAAGGCATTCCAGAGGAAATGATATCTGCGCTAATTCTAAAAGGATGGTTAGGAATTAACCAGGTAAAGGCATCCAGGAGAGGGCCAGAAATGTTGGATGATACAGAAGTGGATGTTTCAGAAAGAGAAAATAACATAAGTAACGATCTGGAGCAAAGACGTAGCATACTCTGATTTCAGCTTGGCTGGCGTGCAGGATGTCAGGTAGAGTCTGACGCAAGTAGGCATAGATAGCATAACATCCATATTAAGAAAATTGGAATGTATAATGGTTGCAATGAAAAGCCACCGAGGAGTTTTTCTTTGTGACATGTATAAGCAAATTAGCATTTTACAGAGTAGTCCAAACATAGAGTGGAGAATGTATTGAATAGAAAAATAACTAGAGGCCAGAAGACTACAATATTACAGCTGTAAAACATAGCAGGCATGTTTTGTACCTGGAAAATTACACTAGAACTAATAGAGACAGAAGAAGTAATGGTTGTAAAAATATATGCATTGGGTATTGAATTTTTGTGCTACTGGTGTGGATAGGGAAAGAGAATTGAAATCAAGAAATGATAACAGCTTTGTGATTTGGAAAAGAAGTGAAAATTCTATCCAAACCAAGAAACACAAATTAACACAGATCAATAGTTAATAGTAACCTATAGCTTTAGGTTGAAAAGGATTACTGCTCATCTATACGCTTTGTGAAAAAAGTGCCATAATTTTTAAAACTATAATTAAAATGTTTATATCAGGTTTAGGAGATGATAGCAGTGCTAAGAATGCCCCAATTTTGGCAATTAATTCTCCATTCTTCTCTTAATTTAGCTGATCGCATCACACACATATCATCTCTAATCTTTCTTATCCTAGAGTCCAGGAAGAACTTAAAAAAAAAAAAAAAGCTTCATATTTTACATACCATGTAATTTCACATACTTTACAATTCACCTCCTGTATGTGTAGTCAATATTTTTTAGAAAATTTATAGAGCTCTGCAACTATCACCATAATTCAATTTTAGAACATTCCATCCAAAATTTGCCTTAAACTAATTTTTAGTTAATTCCCACTCTCACGCCCCACTCTACATTATGACTGATCTGTTTCTACCTCTGTAATTTGTGTTTAATGGATATTTGATATAAACAGAATTATACAGTATGTGGTCTTTCATCCTGCCCTTTTCTTTTAGCTTAACATATTTGAATTCACCTATTTTGTGCCATGTATCAGTAGTCAGATCCTTTCCATTGCTGAATAGCAGTTCATTACATAATGATGTTACATTTTGTTTTCCATTTACTAGGTAACTGCCAGGTTATGGCTATTATGAAATACTTAAATTGCTGCTATGAATATTTGCATGCAGGTATTTATGTGTGTATGTACTATTATTTCTCATTGATCCTAAAAGTGAAATTGCTAGGATTTTTGTTAATGTTTGACATTTTAAGAAACTAACAAATTCTTTAGAATGGTTGCACCCATTTTTCATTACCAGTAAGGTGTAGATACCAATTTCCCTGCATGCTTGCCAATATTTAATATTTTCTATCATTTTATTATAGTCACTCTAATTTATGTGAAATAATATTTTGCAGAGGTTTTGTGTTTCCATAATCGCTAATGATGTTGAGCATATTTTCATGTATTAATTAGTCATTTGCATATCTTCATTGATAAAATTTCTAATACATGGTTTTACCCATTTTTAAAATTGTGTAACATTTTCTTACTATCTTGTAAGAGTTCTACAATATCATGGATTCATGTTCCATGTCAAATATAGAAATATAAAACTCCTAGACTATAATCTAGATATATGTTTTATTCCAGAAGTTTTATCTTTTTAGCACTTTCATTCCATTTGATCTATGGTATATTCTGTGTTAATATTTCTTATGGTATAAGGTTAAAATCTCACGTGTTTTATGTCTATTCCTTTTATTTTTTTTCCTTTTTTTGGGACATTCAATTATCCTAATGCCATTTGGAGAAAAGTAATACTTCCTGTCCTTTCCCCATGGAATTTTCTTGGCACATTTGTTGAAAATTAGGCCATCATAAATATAAAGGTTTATTTCTAAATTATCAATTATATTTTATTGTTCATATACAAACTTTTGCCCCAATATCAAACGTTTGATTACTCTGATTTCATAAGGGTTTTGAATAAAGATAGTTAACTTCATAGTTGTTCCATTTTTAAAATAATTTTGGCTTTTTTATGTACTTTACATTACCATAAGACTTTAAGATCATCTTGTTAATTTATATTTTAAAAAATTTGCTGGTACCTTGATAAGAATTGCATTAAATTTTTAGATCAATTTGGGGGAGGATTACCATCTTCAAAGTATCATATATTCCAACCCATGAATTTTTATTTAGAACTTTAATTTGTCTCAGCAATGTTTAATTTTTTAAATTTGCAAGCCTTGTGCTTCTTTTGTTTTTATTTCTAAGCGTTTTATTTTTTCTATTATAAATTACATTACTTTCCTAATATTATTTTTGAATTGTTTTGAATATAAAATTAAGTGTATAGAAATACACTTCTATATTAAGTGTATTTCTATACACTTAATTTTTATAAATCCATATTATATTCTAAGACCTTACTACTTATCTTCTTTAATTGTTTGAAATTATCTACATAAAAGGTGATGTCATTTGCAAATAAGAGTTTCACTTCTTTTCTCTCAATCTGCTCTTTTTCGTTGTTTTTGTTCTTTATTTCCCTTATTTTACATCTAAAACCTCAAGAAAAAAATGTTAGATCACACTGATGAAATAAAAAATAAAAGTTCTTTCCTGTTTCTATTATTACAGGTAGAGAAATCAGTATTTTCACAATTAAGTATCATGTTAACTGCGGGTTTTTCACAAATATCATTTATGAAGTGGAAGGTGTTCCCTCTACTCTTAATTTGCTAGGAGGATTGTGTTTGGTTCATTCCTGCTGTTTAGTCAGGAGTGTATTTTAAATATTGTCAAATGTATTTTTTGACCATTATTATGTTAACATGTTATATTAAATAAGTTTCCGATATTAAACTAACTTGGCATCCAACTTGCTCATAGTGCATAATCTCTTTCATATGTTGCTGAAAGAACATATGAATACCACTGAGGTGTTATTCATGAGGAACTTTGGACGGTGGTTTTATATTCTTGCAACATAGCTGTCTGGTTGTGGTATCAGGGCAATACTGACCTCATATCAAAACCTAATTGGGAAATGTTCACTCCTTTACTTGCTAGAAGTGTTTTGGTGGGTTAGCATTATTTATTCTTCAAATATTAAATAGACTGCACCAATTAAAGTATCTGTGCTTTTCTTTGTGGGCAGATTTTTAATGACTAATTCAATTTTTGAATGTTTTATGTAGTGTATTTGTGCTTCCTATTTCTCCATGAATTTGTTTTCAAAGTGTTCCCTTCTAGAAATTTTTCCATTTTATCAAAGCTATTTTATTATTTTTAATTTTCACAATATCCTCATATAAATTTGTAATGTTTTAATTACTAAATGTTCTTTTGAAGTGTCTTCTCCTTAATTTGGTAATTCAGCTTTTGTCCACATTGTCCCAGTTCAGTTCAGATATAAGTTAGTAAGTTTTGTTAATCTTTTCAGAGAACAAACTTAATTTTCATAATTTTGTTCTGTTGTTTTCTCCACTCTATTTGATTGAATTTCTTTTTAAGTTTTTATTACTTTCTTTCTTTTGCTTGGTTTTTGTTTGTTTTACTTTCTTTCTAGTTTCATAAGATGTGACCTTAAGTTATTGTTTTGAGATCTTTCTTCTTCCCTGATAAAGTGACTTTAAATACAAAAGCTACAAATATTCCACAAATGTTGGTATGTTACCTGTCTTTTTATTCAATTCAAAGTGTTTTCTAATTTTCTTTGTGCTGTTTTATTTGCTATGAGTTATTTAGAAGCATTTGTTTAATTTACCAATATTTGAAGATTTTGTATGTTCCTTTCTACTGTTTAACTCAACTTTTTATTAGTCAGAGAACATGTTTGGTATAACTTAAATCATTTGAAATTTATTGAGAATTTTTTATAATGTAGCGTATGACCTATTTTGGAGAATGTTCCATGAGTTGTGAAAAGAATGCAGATTCTAAAGTTATTGGGTTATTTATCCTTTATATTACATGTCAATTAGGTCGACTTCAATGATAGTGCTTTTCTAGACTTCTTGCTAATTATACTTCCAGTTGTTTTGTCAGTTATAGACAGTGAAGTATCTAAACGATTATTGTGAAATCATTTCTTTTTTTTCTTTTCATTCCATCATTTTCGTTCCATGTAATTTGAGAATTTGTTAGGTGAATATGTTTAATTATTACATCTTCCTAATAAATTGAATATTTAATTTCCATGAACTACCACTCTTTTTCTTCTTGCTAATATGGTGGTCCTTGTACAGTGTAAGTCTATATATGGTAATATTGTGTCTATTTTGACCGTCATTGAAAAACTACTTCATCTCCCTTATATATTCCCTTTGGTTCGTATATATTTTTTCATCTTTTTACTTTGAACCCATTTGTGTTTTTAAATCTATTGGGTGCCTTCTTTTTTAGACAGTATGTAGTTGGATCTAACTTTTCTAATCTGTCTGATAATCTCTGTCTTTTGAATATAGTACTTAGAACTTTTATATTTAAAGTGATTAGTGATTTATTTTCATTTGGCATATTGCTATTTGTTTTTCTTAATATGTTTTGTGTATTTTTTTCCATTTCTTTGTTTCTCATTTATTGCCTTCACTTATGTTACATAATTATTTTTAGCATACTTCTAAAATTTCTCTGTTGATGTTTTGCACTATATTTCTTAGTTACATTTTGGTTGTTTCTCTAGAGGTCAAAATATGCATCTTAGCATATCTTCCCTGCATACGTATTGCTATTGCCTTAGCCAGCAATATGCCTTCTCCAACAAAGATAGCATCCTGAAGCTAAAAGAGTCATTGGCTTTCCCTGACTTTTGCCAGAAATATTGTCTCTTCCATCAACAATACTACTGGATGTGGGTAAGATTTTTGGCTTTATGTTCTCACCCAAATCTCATCACAAATTGTAATCCCCTTGTGTCAAGGGAGGGACCCAGTGGGAGGTGATTGGACCATAGGACCAGTGTCCCTCATGCTGTTATAATAGCGTGTGAGTTCTCATGAGACCTAATGCTTTTAAAATGTGGTACTTTCTCTCTCTCTCTCTCTGCTATGGAATACCTACTTTGCTTCCTCTTCACCTTTTGCCATAATTTTAAGTTTCCTGAGCCCTCCTCAGCCATGCAGAACTGTGAGT
The DNA here is from genome assembly GCF_003255815.1 of Theropithecus gelada. Taxonomy (NCBI): domain Eukaryota; kingdom Metazoa; phylum Chordata; class Mammalia; order Primates; family Cercopithecidae; genus Theropithecus; species Theropithecus gelada. The sequence continues at coordinate 143,887,759 of NC_037670.1, read as the reverse complement.
CAATTAAATTTCTTTACCAAGTCTCAGGCAGTTCTTTACAGCAGTGTGAAAATGGACTAATACACCAATGCAAATTGAGTGAGCCTTTTGTGCCTGTGGAAAAGAAGCTTGCCATCCTCACCCCTTGCCCTGTTCTGGCAAAGCCACTGTGTTGACTGAGCTAGAAAGGGAGGGGATTAAAAAGAAATAGAACCAACAAGAATGTCTATTTCTTCCGCTCTTACCTGAAGTTCAGCAATTTTTAATAATAAATGTTTGTCACATTATTTGCAGGCCTTTGGTTGATATCCAGCATGCTAAAATGGTTATTTTTGTAAATTTTGACGATCTTTATGGTTGTTTTGTATAAATGATTTGCTGACCTCTGCATTTGGACATACCAGAAAATTTCTCACCATAACTTTTGGATCATAATTTATAAGATCTTGAATAATTCAGAGTGACTAACTCGCAGGTTTGTACTATACCAAAGGTTAAGGGCCAGGCTTTTCCAAGGGTAGGATGTAGAAGACAGCTCAATAAGCCTGTCATCTTTTATGTTTAAATCAGCTTAAAGGAAAGTATTAAGTCTACTTTTGGATGAATCCAATTTTGAAAATATCTCAAGGTAGAGTGACCTATACTCTAGAAGTCTCTTAGTAATGGTACTATGACTGTGTTAGTATATATGTCTAGAAATGTTAACTTATGTTTTACCACAATATTAATTTGGTTGTTACATTTGCTTACACAATGAATTGCTAGTATAATATTAGATGATTACTGGAAGAAACTATGACTTCTTTTCTCCGAAACTATGACTTCTTTTCTCCAAATATCCACTTAGGCTTAAGTGGTTATTGGTTTATTCTTAGCAGGGGGGTAACAAGATACGTTAGGTCAAGAAATCAAGTTTAAACCTGAGTAGATAGTAACTTACTCATACAGTGTGTCTTCTTGCAGATGTTTAAAACATATACCTAGAGATAGAGGATAAATGTATTGACATATATATCATGCTCAGTTTAGTTCTGAAGTTAAAGAATAATATTTTAGGTAGGTAGATTTAATTCATATATTTATCTAGTAATTATTTACTAGTGCCGAATTCAGCAGGTATTGTGCAAGTGTCAAGGTTTGAAAAGGAATGGAAAAGGGTTCTAGCTTTCATAGGCTTTTCAGAAAATAAAGAAACAGGTAAACCTGTTACCACAATCATTTTGTGAATGATGCTGTAACAAAATCTTCCTAGTTTATGAAAAGAGAGTCTTCCTAGATTTTGTGAGTCTATGATGACCATCTCCACTGCCCCAGGTATAGACTCACAAAATTAGATACAGTTAGATAATTTTCTGTGCTCATAGATGTCAAGGAAGTAAAATTTTCTTCACACTGCCAAATCTCAGGCAACATGACCACTAATGACATAATTCACAATGTGTCTACCCATAGACATTGTTAATACTGTGTATGAGGTTACTCACAGCTAAGTCATTTTGTTTCCTGAATGATGATATATATTGTTCACATTGCTTAGAGTTTCCAATTTGCAAGTAATGTAGAAAATGTTATATACTTAACTATTAGCTTTTGAGGAGATGTTTAGCTTTATTCTTTTAGCCATACCTACAGATCACAGATATACACATAATTTTTCTACTCAATTTTCTTCACTTTTTAATTCTGCCTATCTGCATTTAATTTCTGCAGAGAAAATAACTTTTTTCCTTCCATTTTGTTATTTAGTTCAGTTTCTAAATGTATTTCTGTATCTGTGTCACTTACATTATATAGTTTAATATTCAAAGAAAAATTCAGAAATATGATATATTTCACTTGTAGCCAATACTCATTAAATTTCAAAGACATTTTACAGCAATCAAAACCATTTTAAAATTATCAAAAATATGTGTGTATTTTTGACATATTATATTAAACATTGAACAACCTCTTTTCTTTTAAAACTTCTTACATAGTTTAGATTTCAAGACAGCATATACTTCTGGAAGATTTGCTATGCTCTATTTGATTCCAAGGAATCATATTGAGGAAAGATGACTTGATGCAAAAGAATTACAAATGTGTTAATATTTCAAGGAAAGACAGACATAGTAAGATTGGAGTATTTACACCTCAAATAGAAATGAAAAGAAACACCATAATATAAACTATGCTTCAGGTGGCAACATAGACTATTCACACACAAATAAGTAATTTAAAAAAAAAGTTAACATTTAGAAGGTGAACATGACTCAAAGATCTGTGAAAATCAATTAACCAAAAATAGGCTGTTCCAAAGAAATTGAAAGAGATACAAATGAAATCATACTTTAACCTTTAGCCTGCGTTTATAATGAATTCTATCTACTAGACAATGTTACAATAAAGTGCCTTTTCCACAAAGACAAATTCTACAGCATTACCTTTACTAGGACACCCTCCTCACCTCACACAGAAAGTGCACTCAGATGCTAGGCTTCTGTGTCTAAATATTATTATTTCCCTTTAACTCAAAAATATCTTTATATAATTTTGTTTACATTTTGACAAATTCTAGCTCCAAGACTTTGCTTATCAGATGGGCATTTGAATTATTTTTCAGTTTCAAAAGTAGTGCAGTTAGTGCTTATTACTAGGCCACTCTTTGCCTAGATCCATGCTTGACTTTATAAAATCAACAAGCACTCAGTCGCTATACTTTCTCCCTCAATCTCTCTCTTCTATCCTCTCCTCTTCTCTACATTTTTTCCCTTTTTTCTCTTTCCCTGTTTTTGTCATCTCTCCTTCAATCTGAGAATACAATTATTTCAAGGAGACATATATTCTCCATGAGGAAGACATGCTTATGAAGATTTATTGGTAGTAATTATATGTGTGATATTGTAGCCACAAAAATATTGTGGCCAAAACTGTATAGGTGAATGAACCCATCATGTAAAAAAAGAATATGAATTTACCAACTAACAGCTGGATAAACAAAATAATAAACCGAAGTTTAAAATTGTATGTGATAACTGTTTATGGGATTTTTGTTGTTGCTGTTTTTACTTTGTGTGTCCTCTCAGATAATAATAATATTTTTTTCTTTTTTTAACTTTTATAATAAGTTCAGGGATACAAGTGCAGATTTATTACATTGGTTAACTTGTGTCATGGGGATTTGTTATACAGATTATTTCGTGACCCAGATATTAAGTCTAGTACCCATTAGTTATTTTTCCAGATCCTCTCCCTCCTTCTACCCTCCATTCTCTGAAAGACCCCAGTGTATGTTGTTCCCCTTTATGTGTCCATGTGTTCTCATCATTTAGTTCCACTTATAAGTGAGAACATGTTTTTTTAATTGACAAATAAAATGGTATATATTTATGGTATACACCATGACATGGTTTGGTCTATGTTCCTACCAAAATCTCATGTCAAATTGTAATCCCCATGTGTCAAGGGACTGGATCCCCCATGCTGTTCTTGTGATGGTGAGTGAGTTCTCATGAGATCTGATGGTTTAAAATTGTGGTACTTACGCATTCACATTCTCTTTCTCCTGCCACCATGTAAGACATGCCTTGCATCCCCTTCACCTTCTGCCATGATTGTAAGTTTCCTGAGGCCTCCTCAGCCACGCAGAATTGTGAGTCAATTAACCATCTTTTGTTTATAAATTACTAGGTCTCAAATAGTTCTTTATTGCAGTATGAAAATGAACTAATACACACCATGACATCTAAATAATGTATGCATTGTGAAATAGCTGAATTAAGCAAATTAACAGATGCATTACCTTATCACGTATCTTTTTTGGTGTGTAGTGAGAACACTTAAAATCTAGTGTCCTAATGGTTTTCAACTATAAAATAACAATATTGTTATTAACTAGAATCACTATGCTGTATGGTAGATTCCTTTAATTTATTTCTCCTGTCTAACTGAAATTGTGTAACCTTTACCCAACCTCTCCCCAGTCTCCCCTGTTCCCACTTCCAGAATCTGACAAAAACCATTCCATTCCCTATATTTAAAAATTCTCCTTTTTAAAATTTCATATATGGGTGAGATCATGTTGTATTTCTCTTTCTGTGCCTAGCTTTTATATTTCACTTCATATAATGTTCTCCAGGTTCATACAAATTGTTGCAAAAAAATAGAATTCTCTTCTTTTTAAGGTGGAATAATACTCCATTGTGTATAGATAGCACATGTTCTTTATTCATGCATTCATTCATTGATAGGCATTTGCACTGATTCCATGTCTTAGCTATTGTGAATAGTACTGCAATGAACCTAGGAGTGCAAATATCCCTTTGACATATTGATTTCACTTCCTTTGGATATATATCCAGCAGTTGGATTACTGGATCATGATGGTAGTTTTATTTTTAGTTTTTTGAGGAACTGCCATACTGTTTTCCAGTACAAGTGGACTAATTTACATTCTTACCAACAGCGTGCCATGGTTCCCTTTCCTCTACATCTTTGGCAACCTTTCTGTCTTTTTTGATAATAGTCATTGTAACAGTCATGAGCTGATAGCTCATTGTGGTTTAAATTTGAATTTCCCTGATGATTAATGATACTGAACAGTTTTCATATATTGGTGGACATTGGTATCTATTCTTTTGAGAAATTTATATTCAGGGCCTTTGCCCATTTTTAATTGGGTATTTTTTTATTGCTAGTGAGTTATTTGAAATCCTTATATATTTTGGATATTAACTTGTTATCAGATTTATGGTTTGCAAATATTTTTCTCTCACTCTATAGGTTGTCCCATCAATCTGTTTATGTTTCAATTGTTGTACAGAAGTCTTTTAGTTTGATGTAATCCTATCATTTGTGCTGTTATTGCCTTTGTTTTTGAATTCATATTCAAAAAATCATTGCCCAGACCAATGCCATGGAACTTTTTTCCTCTGTTTTTCTCTAACAGTTTTACAGTCTCAGTTCTTACATTTAAGTCTTTAATGCTTTTTGCATTGGTTTTTATATATTGTATAAGATAAGGGTCTAATTTCATTATTTTTCTTAGGAGTAGTTTTCACAACACCATTTATTTAAGAGAATGTACTTTCCCACTTATGTTTTCTGGGTACATTTGTCAAAAATCAATTAACAATAAATGTGTGTATTTATTTCTGGGCCTGTAATGTTCCATTGGTCTGTGTGTCTGTTTTATGATGTATCATATATTGATTATTATATCTTTGTAGTAGATCTTGAGATCAAGTAGTGTGACACCCCCAGCTTCGTGTTTTTGCTCAAGTTTACTTTGTTTATTTGGGGTCTTTTGTGGTTTCATACAAACTGTAAGGTTGATTTTTCTATTTCTAGGAAAATAATCATTGAAATTTTGCTAGAAATTACATTGAATTTTTGGCTTGCTTTGCATAATACAGACATTTTAGCAACATTAATTCACCTAATCCATGAACACTGGGTAATTTTCCATCTCTTTGTTTCATCTTAAATTACTTTAATCAATGTTTTATAGTTTACAGTGTACACGTTAGTTTAGTATACAAGTTGGTTTTGTAGATTCAGTGTACAGTGTACAAGCTCATCCCATTAGTTAAATTTAGTCTTAAGTATTTTATATTTTGTAGCTGTTGTAAATCAAGTGGCTGTATTTATTTCTTTTTCAGATAGTTCATTGTTTGTTTATAGAAATGCTACTGATTATTGTATGTTGATCCTGTATTCTACTTTCCTGAATTGATTTACTAGTTCTAATAGTTTTGATAGAGTCTTTATGGTTTTCCATATTTAAGATCATGCAATCTGCAAAAAAGCCAACTTAACTTCTTCCTTTTCTGTTTGGAGGCCGTTTGTTTTTTTCTCTTGCCTAATTGCACTGACCAGTTCTTTCAGTACTATGTTGAATAGAAGTGGCATGACTGGGCACTCTGTCTTACTCTTCTTGATCTTATAGAAAAACCTTTCAACTTTTCATCAGTGAATATGATTAGCAGCAGGCTTGTCATATATGACCTTTATTATGTACATTCTTTGTGCATGTAGTTTGTTGAGAGTTTTTATCATGAAGAGATGTTGAAGTCTGTGAAATATATTTTCTGCTTCTACTGAGGTGGTCATATGAATTTTGTTCTTCATTCTGTTAATGTGGTGTCACATTTATTGATTTGTATATGTTGAAGCATCCTTGCATCTCTGTGATACAGTCCGCTTAATAATGGTAAAATTATCCATTTAATGTGTTGTTGAATTTGATTTGTTAGTATTGTGTTGAGAATTTTTACATCTCTCTGAATCAAGGATATTGCCTTATAATTTTCTCTTTTAGTGTCTTTGTCTGGCTTTGGTATCAAGGTAATTCTAGCCTCATAAAATGAATTTGGAAGTATTTCCTCCTCCATTTCCGGAAATTGTTTGAGGGGGACTCGTTTTAGTTTTTCTTTAAATGTTTGGTAGAATTCAACAGTGAAACCATTGGGTCCTAGACTTTTATTTGATAGGAGACTTTTATTATTGACCAATCTCCTTACTCTTTATTAGTCTGCTCAGATTAACTATTTCTTTATTACAATGAATTGCTGAAAAGGTCGCCTTGCAATCCATAGCTACAGATAATCCAGGGACTTTTCAAGGAGGGATATTAGAAATTATAGGTTTAAATCTAGGAGTTAATTATTCTGGATAAAAATGCCTTCCACGGATCACGAGGTCAGGAGATCGAAACTATCCTGGCTAACACGGTGAAACCCCGTCTCTACTAAAACAAATAAACAAACAAAATTAGCCGGGCGTGGTGGCGGGTGCCTGTCTGTAGTCCCAGCTACTCAGGAGGCTGAGGCAGGAGAATGGGGTGAAACTGGGAGGAGGAGCTTGCAGTGAGCCGAGATAGTGCCACTGCACTCCAGCCTGGGCAACAGAGCAAAACTCCAACTCAAAAAAAAAAAAAAAAAAAAAAGACAAAGAGCTGCTGAATTGTTGTCAAAAGGACAAAAGGAGCTGGTAGGATTGCTTGATGGGGACAGAAGTGAAAGGCTTATCTGAAGGCTGAAGATAGGCCTCACTCCTTTCTTTAAAATATTCAGAGCACACTGCCTTGATAATTAATCATCTTTAATTGCATTCCTGTATGGGGATTGCATAGAGAAGATGGCTAATATTTTATTGTTATCTTCAGTAAGAAGAAAGAATTACAACTGCCTAGTAAGAATCCTGGTGGGATGAGAAACTTACAAAATATCTATTGAGGGCTCAGATTATCTGTATAAGCCATAACATCTTATCTTCATTTTGCTGGACAGAACCATGTGTCCTGTGGAAAGGGGCTGACAGACATAAGAATGCACAGCTTATTATTATAATCATAATTAGTTTTCATAGTGAGTCTTGTACTAATATTGAAATAGTTTTGGAGATTTAGTCCACATTTACATGGATTCTGTTATATTACATTGTTTTTTAATAATGGATGCTAAGGTTATGTTTTTAACAATACCAAGTGGGTTCTCACTAGGAAGCAGAGAAATTTTTAAATTTTCAATTAAGAAAATTAAATACATTAGATCATGTTCATAATGCTACTTTGATGAAATGAAAGTTTAAGTAGATGCAGAAATATGATTAATAGTATTATATATGGGATATATACAAGATAACAGAATTAAGAGCATGTTTAGGGAAAAAATGTTTTACCTTTTTTTACATGAATTTAGGGCAAGTTAACACTAATAATGCCTAGACATTTGCTTTATAAAATGCAGTTATTCTTCGTTTTGACTTGAAGAAATTTAAGATTGTGAATATATTTTATTTTGAATGCACTCAGCCTGGTTTCAAGCAGCATGTTTTTTACATGGTTCTAATAACTGCATTATGCTATCGTTTCCATTTTTGAAGTTTGAGTTAAGCAGACATAACTACAAGCTGCTTCACCTTTCTTATCTCTTGCCCTGAGAAGTTTTAGTTAAACCTCAAAAATAAGATATGGTATCACTAAGAACCAATATGGTTTCACACTGTGTGTATGTCAACAGAACAATCATTTTGTTTGAAATGCTTATCCCCTTCTAATGCACAGAATACATCTAAAAGATTTTTACATACGTTCATCAGATACATTTTAGATGTAGTTCTTGTAAAATTTAACAATGCAGAGTACTGGTAAGTAAATGCATAATTCACATTCTGGTAATTCAAGTTCTGAAATACCTTAGAGGGTAAAAAGAAACAAAAATATAACCTAAAATTTGGCTATTTGAATGTGTGTTTGTTGGTAATAATAAAAAAGTCAGGTCTACTGAGCTATAATTAAGATAAAAATTTCTTCTTTTCAAAGCTATTCCACATATATCACACCAGTAGTTTAGCCATGATTATCAACAGTATCTATGCTATCATACAGAGGTCCCCAATCCCTGGGCCACCAACTGCTACCAGACCTTAGCCTGTTAGGAACTGGGCCACACAGCAGGAGGTGAGCAGTAACTGGGGGAGCTGGCTTTCTCTAACAAGTACATTTTTCAGTTTTATTTCATATTTATATCTGTATATGTATATATAAATATTTATCATAATGGAATAGATTAGAAGGGATACTTCTAATTATAGATTTCTCAGGTATGTTCTGTATTTTACTCTCCCTGCTGAATGCTTCCCTAAAAATATCCCATGTCACACTACCTGTGTAATTCAGAACAATGTATAAACAATATCTACATGCTTGCCATTCTGGGAAAACATCTTTGTAATACTATTTCAAGGAATTCTGGAAGTAAATGAAAAGTCTGAAGGTTAGTTAGTAACTGCCCTTGATTAGGTTTGGTACAAGATCCATTAAAATATTATTTTGTTAGATGATAAAATACATATAATACATTTCAGTTTTATATTTCCATGTATATTCTCTTGATAAACTGCAAGATTTTGCAGAACAACAGTATGATTATTTATCTTTTTATTCCAAGTAGTGTACACAGTGCCTGTCATAGAATAACCAGCTAGGTAGCTATTTAGAGATGTACAAATGAATGGATGAATGACCAGCTGAGCCAGGTGGCATTTTTATGTGGGCTTGAAAGATTTGTATAGGTTTACATGGCACATATGGAGGTAAAAATAAAGAATTTTCCACTGAGAAGAAACAATTTCAGGAAAGGTTTAGAAGTGGAAGACCAGGACATTTTACAAAAAAATGATAGTGGCTGGTAGTAGAAGCATATGAGAAAAAGAATGTGTAGTTCAACTTAAGTTAGCACAAATTGTAGAAGCCAAATCAGCATCTTTTTGTACAAAATAAATTTTATTGTGTTCATATAAAATAAATTTATTTTTGTCTATAAACTGAATCCTAAGGACTTTGTTAGAGGGTGTGGTGTTGAGAAATCAAAGTAACTTTCTGGTCTTCTTTGCCTATACCCTATATTTGCATATCCTACATTTATTCTATATTTAGGGTATACGAAATTATGTTGTATAAAATAGTCAGTATAAGTAAAGCAAATTAATACATCTATCACGTCATGTTTTTGTTGTTTTGTGGCAAGAACAGCTAAAATTCGCTCATTTCGTGTGAATTCCATACTTATTACAGTTTCTATTACCTGTGTGTCTTCACATTGCACATTACATCTCTAGACTTGTTCATTTTACATATATGCAATTTTTCATTCTCTGACCTACATCTTTCCGTTTTGCTCCACAACCCCATCCTATCCTTGATAATTAGGTTTGTTCTCTGTTTATTTGATTTTTTTGAATTCTACATATAAGTGAGACCATGCAATATTTTTATTTTGGCATCTGGCTTATTTTACTGAGCATAAGGTCCTCTAGACTCATCCACCTTGTGACAAATGGTAAGATGTCATTCTTTTTTCAGGGCTGATCAATATTCCATTGTATAAAATGTACCAGCATTTATTTATCCATTCATCTGTTGATGGACACAGGTTGTGGTCATATCTTGGCTATTGTGAATAATGCTTCAATGAATGTGGGAGTGTAGCTATCCTCATGAGGTGGTGATTCTATTTCTTTTGGGTATACACCCAGAAAACGGATTGTTGGATCATATGGTAGTTCTATTTTTTAAATTTCTTTAGAAACCTCCATATAGTTTTCCACAATGACTATACCAATCTATATTCCCACAAACAGGTAAAAGATCTCTCTTTTTACCACAAAAATCAATCGTTTTAGGCAATGGAATGGACTGAACAGATTTCATTTTTAAGAGGATAATTTAGGCAGTAGTTGGGAAATCTATAATTGGGACCACACTCAGATATATGTGCAGTGACTAGAGATGTAATGTTAGAAGAGTGATGAATACAACATATTTGGAAAAATAGTATGATTTAGTTTAGATAGTGAAATATAGCTCAATTAGAACATTCATGTAATTTTCATCAGCAGTTGTAAAATGTAAAAAAGGAATCTTGAGAAAAATATTGTGAATAATTAATTTAATTAACATGGTTATATATAATTTTTCCTAGTACTGTTGAGCATTCTTGAAATTGGTGCACATTAAAAACTTAAATATTAATTTATTTAGTTGAAAATAATTTAAACCAACTATGAAGTGTCAGTCACTATAATAGGCAGTGGAGCTGTAAATATTAGTTGAGATGTGAATATGTAAATTTAATGAGGAACGTGTTAATGAGGAGCTTGAAGACTTTAAGCTTAAAGACCACCTCCCACCACACAAACACACACCCTGACACACACACACAAATAATATACCTATTTGCAATCTTACATCTTTGATAATTTTATAGAGTAATTCCATTTATAGAGCTATCTAAAATTTAAAAATCAAATATACAAAAAATGAGATAAAAATTATTAAAAGAGAAACATAAGAATGAAATAACTGAGATGTGTACTGTTTACAAAGTTGAAATTTGTGACAAGATGATGACTTTCTTTACGAACTATTTTTCAAATCTTTGGGGGCAAGAGCCAGCCAACATTAACATTATCTTTTTCACGTGATTTTGAATAGATACAAAATTGTATGCTTTTCTGAGAAAATTGTGCCTGAGAAACTTCCTGGGTCTGAGTATTTTTATTGGCCTTTCCACATGAAACAGATCAACAAATTGTTACCATCATTAGATGACAGTTGCTCTTTGATCACATTAAGTGATTAAAAGCATATCTGAATGTCATTTACAATGTCATGAGCATAACATGTTTTTTTAAGGGGCCAAAGAATATTTTACTTTTAGAATAATCAATCTTTTATATGCTTATTTTTAATAAAGCTAAAACCATTATAATGAATATAACCATACTAGTTGAACTGAGGTAGGAAAAACAAAACAAAACTTTGACTTATGTCTAATGTTTTGAGACTAGTATTGCATCTTTGCTTTCTGAACTGATAATGATGTATTTTAATTAACGTTTCCCATGTGATATGTGTTGGTATAACAGTTTATTGTTGCCATCTGTTTTACTTGCAGGATCGAATTCAAATTTACTATTTAATGAAAGAAATTTGAATACATTGGGGAATACTTAATTTCTTTATTCTAATACATAAAATATTTTCACGAGATTTTATGTGTGCATTATCTTTGTTAGGTGCATCGTTGTTTGAGGGAACAACTTCAACGTATGTATTGGATACATATTTTAAATACAAAAAGATAAAATTCTGCTTAAAATCAATTACATTGCTACTTGTGAAATTAGTTTGAAAATAACTCTGTGTGTGTGTGTGTGTGTGTGTGTGTGTGTGTGTGTGTGTGTGTGTAGGGGAATCTTAGTCTACAGCGTCCCACTGCAAACTAAAAGCTCTTTAAAGTATGTTAATGCTACAAAAAGTTAAGGCATTTTTGCATTCTTGTTACCATGTTTCTTTTACCATTTTTATCATTTCAAATTACTTGGACTTTAAACTTTCCCTGAAACTTAAATATACTGAGGTTCTGGAAAGAGCTACCATACCAATGTTTCTATTGTGATACGCAGATCTTTCTGGCAAGCTGCTGAGTACCTCCAGTTAAGAAGCACAGACCTAAACTCTCAGGGTACAACCTTGATAAAATATATCTCAAGTCTAGTGCTCAGAACAATTTCTACTATATATTACATTTCAGATGTTAGTTTTTTTGTTGGTGGATATTATTTCATTAAGATTCCCATCTATTATTCTAGAGAAAACTAGATAATGAAGATTATTTTTGGCATAGTGCTTATGAGAAATCTAATATGTATCTTGTCACTCACTCTCATTTTAGGGAAAGGTTGACCTCTAGCATCTTACCATTCTAACCCTCTCACTTCCCTTCACCAGTACAGGTTGCATCTTCCCTGTTACTGAATTTTTCACAAGTCACAAGTGCAGCTTTCTCTTAGCCACCTAGAGTTAAGCAAGAATTTTGTTCATTAATCATTTATTGATTTTAATAGCATTTCAAGTATTGGAGTAGTTATTAAATGATATGCAAATTTCTTAGTAACTCTCAAATGGTACTATTCATTTTCTCTATATCTATATTTAACATTTTTAATTTCATTATCCCTCCAAATATATTCTGCTGATGTAGTAACCATCTGAGACTGAGACTTCTTTCTACATGTACAACATGATAATTTAAAAAGGAAAAGCTTCAGAAAATAAGTAAATAATACTTAAAATTAATTAAATAAAAATTACTAGATGATATTAGTAAATATTTTATCTGGTGATCCTATGCCAGAAAACACTATTAAAATATCCTCAGTTTTTTGAAAATGCACATATTTAAACTCTCATTTGATTACCCAATTTTGGTAAGAGTAGTACAAATACAATCCAATAAATTCTTCATTTTTCTTTTTCTCCTGATTTAGTATCAATTTCCTTTTACTTTCACCCTCATTTATCTTTTCTGTCTGATGTGGATTAATTTAACTGCTAGAATGCATAGGAGATTTTATAGAAATATTGACAATAATCACACTGTTAAATGTTCCCATTCTTTAATCCTGAACTACCAGACATATTTTTCATAATTGTCTCCCTAGCCTATTTTTATTCAATGAATATTTTTATATGAAGAAACAGTTATTATCCTAGAAAGGATAGAAACAGACCCTTATCTAAAGAAAATGAGATGTTCTAAATTTTAGAATAACCTTCAATCAGATTGCAGCTTTTTTTCTTAAATCGTGTACATGTAGCTAGGATAAATTTATTTATAAATGTATTTATTTTCTCCAAAGTCTGCATTCATACAGACTAGGAGCCAACAATAATATAATGTAATTTTTCACTCTCCAGTAACAAATAACACTATACCTCTTTTTAAATATTCTATTACAAAAAGATTCACACTTGTGTCCCCACAAAATGATTTTGGGAAGCAATAAACTAAAAATTGAAAACAACTTCTGCAATATTTTAAAACTCAAATTTACATAATTAAACATACAGATAACAGACACACATAATCTCACAGAAAAATAAAACACTATTGATTATCCTTGGTTTTCTGAAATGTTGAATCAGAAAATCCCAAATTATGACCCACTGTTACATAATCTTTGAAAAAAAATTATGAAGTATTGACCAGAGGTATAAAATGTAGATTTCAGGGTTGATGGTAAAAAGATCATCTGTGTTATAGTTTCTTTACAGTTGTTCATTACCTCTCCATCTTCAGTGACTTTTGTCATGAGATAATAACAATAATATTTACCTCAAGGGATTTGTAAGAAGATTACATAAGAAGAAAATAGCAAATAACATGTAACTGTAGGCATCCAAACTGGTAAGGAAAACGTCAAATTATCCAGTTTACAGATGATGTAATTTTATATTTGGAAAAACTTAAGACTACACACACACAAAAATCTATTAGAACTGATAAACAAATTCAGTAAAGTTGTAGGACATAAAATCTACAAAGAAAAATCAGTAGCATTTCTATATGCCAACAGTGAACAATCTGAAAAAGAAATGAAAAAGTAATTGTATTTACAGTAGCCACGAATACAATTAAATACTTAGGAATTAAGATAATGAAAGACATAACAGATCACTATTACAAAAACTATAAAACACTGATGAAAGTAATTGAAGAGGACAGCAAAAAGTAGAAGGATATTCCATATTCATGGATTGGAATAATCAATATTGTTAAAATGTCCGTACTACCCAAAACAATCTACAGATTAAGTGCAATTTCTATCAAAATAGCAATCACAGAATTTTCTTCACAGAAATAGAAAAAAAAATTCTAAAAGTTATATGGAACCATAAAAGACACAGAATAGCCAATACTATCCTAAGCAAAAATAACAAAACCATAGGAATCACATGACTTGACTTCAAATTACCAAACAGTGCTATAGTAACTACAAAAATATGGTACTAGCATAAAAACAGACACACAGACCAATGGAACCAAAGAAAGATCCCAGAAACAAATCTACACACCTATATGAACTCATGTTGACAAAGGTGCCAAGAACACACACTGGGAAAATAAATACATTGTATTCAAGAAATGGTGCTCAGAAAACTAAATATCCATATGCAAAAGAATGAAACTAGACCCTTATATCTTGCCATATACAAAAATCAAAGTAAAAATGAATTAAAGACTTAAATTTAAGACCCAAAACTATGAAAACAAATCATTGCGGAAAAATCCCGGAGCACATTGATTTATACAAAGATTTCTTGAGTAATACCCAACAAGCACAGTTAACCAAAGCAAAAATGAACAAATGAGTTTAAAAAAAAAAAAACTTCTGTGCAGAAAAGGAAACCATCAACAAAATGAAGAGACAATCCACAGAATGCAAGAAAATATTTATAAACTACCCATCTGCCAAAGAAAAAATAATTAGAATATATAAGGGGGTCAAACATCTCTATAAGAAAAAATCTAACAATCTCATCAAAAATGGGCAAAAGATCTGAATAGACATTTTTCAAAATAATACATACAAATGGCAAACAGGCATATGAAAAAATGTTTAACATCATTGATCATCAGAGACATGCAAATCAAAACTACAATGAGATATTATCTCTCCCAAGTTAAAATGGCTTATGTATTATACAATATCCAGGCAGTAACAAATGCTAGCATGGATGTGGAGAAAAGGGAACCCTCATACACTGTTGGTGGGAATGTAAATTATTATAACCACATGGAGAACAGTTTGAAAGTTCCTCAAAAATCTACAAATAGATCTATCATATGATCCAGCAATCCCACTGCTGTGTATATATACCCCAAAGAAAGGAAGTCAGTATATTGAAGAGATATCTGCACTCCCATGTTTATTGCAGCACTGTTCACAATAGCCAAGATTTGGAGGCAACCTAAGTGTCCATTAACAGATAAATGGATAAAGAAATACATACATATATATATTTGTGTGTGTGTGTGTGTGTATATATATATGTGTGTGTGTGTGTGTGTATATATATATACACACACACACACACAATGGGGTACTATTCAGCCATGAAAAAGAATGAGATCCAGTCATTTGCAACATTGATGGAACTAGAGATCATTATGTTAAGTGAAATAAGCCAGGCATGTTCTTATTTATCAGTGAGGTTTAAAAATCAAAACAATCGAACTCATGGACATAAACCATAGAAGAATGAACTCATGGACATAACCATAGAAGAATGGTTGCCAGAGGCTGGGAGGGGAAGTAGAGGCTGAGGGCAGGTGGGAATGATTAAGGGTACAAAAAAAAAGTCAGAAAGAATGAATAAGACCTACAATTTGATAGCGCAATATGGCCACTATCATCAAAAATAACTGCACATTTTAACACAACTAAAAGAGTATTAACTGGATTGTTTGTAACACAAAGGATAAATACTTAAGGGAATAAATATACCTCATTCTCCATGATGTGAGTTTTTACACATTCCACGCCTGTATTAAAACATCTCATGTACCCTATAAATATGTATATTTACTATGTACCCACAAAAATTAACAATATTTTTTTAAAACTGTAGGTATAATTGTGCATAAAATAGCCACTAATTCACATATAATGCAATTTAGTCAATTACCTTTGATTTGTAAAAGAATGTTACAAATTGTTCTGGAACCTGAATGCTTAATTCTCATGGTGATGTATACTCAGTGGAATTAGTCTGTAGAATCTAACACTATGACTAGTGAAATTAAGTTGAGAAAATATGCAGACATTGGAATAAATTTGAACCTATTGCTAACACTGACATTTTTAGTGTGCCACACTTTCATGAAAATGAGTTATAATCCAACAACTCTGAAAAAATACAAAGTAAACACACACACACACACACACACACACAAACAGAAGTTAAAGGATAAGTACTAAGAGAAAAAAATAAAAGAGATAAGAATGTTAAGAAGGAATGGCAAGGCAATATTCTCCTGATTTATTGGATTTAATAGGAATAAATTCTACACTAAGCAGGTGAACTAAAATTGTGAATGAAATCTCACAGTTTTTCTGGACCAATTTAATACTGGAAATAAATCAGGGCAACAAAAACTATGGAAAATGAGTTGGGAACCAGAGAGATTGGAAAGACAGAGAGATGGATCACCACATGATAAACATAAACCATGTCCTCATCTCTGGCTAAACCTTGAAAAATGCATTCCTTGGAAAGACTGAAAATTACCTAGTTACTGATTTGTTCTGTCATTGAAGAGACTGAATTTCTAATATAAGTATGATCAAGTTAGATACCTGATAAAAAAGGAAATTAAACACTCTTCAAAGAAGAGTGACAAAATTCAGAGTTTCCACAACATCATCACAAAACCTCCATATGCATCATAAATAGAATGAATTAAAAACTGTGGTATAACTGCAAAATGGAATACTACTAAGAAATAAAAATTAATGATTTACTTTAATTTACACCAAATTCATGAACCTCAAAAATATAATGCTACGTGAAAGACGTCTTACGTAAAATAACACCTTTATAATTCAGCTTTTAGAAAATTATAAAAAAGAGTAATCCATGGTAGAAAAAATGGAACATTGATTGCATCTGGGAAGAGGGATTGCTGAAAATATAAAATAAAATAACTCTCTTGAGTTGCAGTAGTACTATGTATCTTGATAGTGAGTTATGAGGATGTAAGAATTTTTGAAAATGTAGACAATATACAGGTATAATTTTTATATTTCATTTTATGCAAACATAACATCTGAAAGACTACAGAAGGAGGCAGAGAAAGATGACGAGTAGAACCCTCCATCGATTGCCCTTGCCTCACCCACTGCATGAATACCACATTGAACAACTATCCACATAAGATAGCACCTTCATAAGAACCAAAAATTAGGTGAGTGATCACAGCGCCTGGTTTTAACATCGTATCAAGAAAAAAAAGGCAATTAAGAGGGTAGGAAAGACAGCCTTGAATTGCCTACACCACCATTCGCCAATCCCCTGGCAGCTGTTGCATGGCACAGAGAGAGATGTGTGTTTTAGAGAGGGAAGGTGCAGTGATTGTAGGACTTTGCATTAGAGCTCATTGTTGTCCTGTCACAGTGGAAAGCCACACAGGGCAGTACTCAGCCAGTGCCCACAAAGGGAGAATTTAGGCCTTTCCACAAAGGGAAATTGCCCATCCAGGAGCCAGAATTGAGTTCCAACTAGCCCCACTACCATGGGCTAAAGTGCTCTTGGGTTCTAAACAAACTTGGAAGGCAGTCTGGGCTACAAAGATTGCAATTCCTTGGCATGTCCTTGTGCTGTGCTGGGTTCAGAGCCAGTGGACTTGGGATGCACATGACCCAGTAAGACATGAGTTGGGGTGACCAAGGGAGTCCTTTTATCACTTCTCCTCCAATTCCAGACAGCACAGCTAATAGCTTCTAGAGGAAGGGGAAGAGTAAGAAAACCTTTTTATTGCAAGTTGGATGCCAGTTTAGCCACAGTAAAATAAAGCACCAAGCAGGGTCCTGAAACCTCCCTTCCAGTCCATAGTGCTTGAATGAAATATATAGACCCACCCTGGGCTAGAAGGAAACACACTGCCCAAAAAGGAAGGAGCCAATTCTAGCAGAACTTACCACCTGCTGATGAAAAAGCCCTTGAACCTTGAATAAACATCAATGGTAATCAGGCAGGCATCACCATAGGCCTTGGGCAAGACCCAGTATTGTGCTAGCTTCAGATGTGATCCAGCACATTCCCAGCTGTAGTGGCCTCAAGCAACCTACAGAATGGGAGAAAATTTTTGCAATCTATCCATCTGACAAAAGTCTAATATCCAGAATCTACAAGGAACTTAAACAAATTTACAAGAAAAAAAAAAAACAACCCCATCCAAAAGTGGGCAAATGATAGGAAAAGGAACTTCTCAGAAGAAAACATTTATATGGCCAGAAAACATATGAAAAAAAACTCAAGATCACGGATTATTAGAGAAATGCAAATCAAAACACAATGAGATACCATCTCATGCCAGTCAGAATGACAATTATTAAAAAGTCAAGAAACTGTAGATGCTGGCGAAGCTGTGAAGAAACAGGAATGCTTTCACACTATTGGTGAGAACCTAAGTAAGTTCAACCATTGTGGAAGACAGTTTGGCTATTCCTCAAGGATCAAGGACCAGAAATGACCCAGGAATCCCATTACTGGGATTTAGATTTTTTTACCCAAAAGAATAGAAATCATTCTACTATGAAAACACATGCACATGTATAGTTATTGCAGCACTGTTTACAATAGCAAAGATATGGAACTAACCCAAATGCCTATTGATGATAGGCTTGATAAAGAAAATGTGGTACATATACACCATTGAATACTATGAGCCATAAAAAGGAGTGAGATCATGTCCTTTGCAGGGACATGGATGAATCTGGAGCCATCATCTTCAGCAACTAACACAGGAAAAGAAAACCAAACACCACATATTCTCATTAATAATTAGGAGTTGAACAGTGAGAACACATGGACACAGGGAGGGGAACAACACTCACTGGGGCTTGTTTGCGGGGAGGGGGTGAGGGGAGAAAACCTAGATGATGGGTCAATAGGTGCAGCAAGCAAACCACCATGGCACAGGTATACCTATGTAACAAACCTGCATGTTCTGCACATGTATTCTGGAACTTAAAGTAAAATTTAAAAAATAAAGAAATAAAAAATACGGAAGCACAGCTACAAGATTTTAAAAATAGCCTTATTTTTCAAACAAGGGCAAATCTAACATTTATTGGTCTCAGAGGGAAGGCAGAGAGCGAGATCAAAGTAACAGAGTTTATTCAAAGAGATAACAACAGAGAAATTTTCAAATCTGGAGAAATATATAAATATTCAAGTAAAAGAAGGTTGTGGAACACCAACAGACTTAATACAAATAGCACCACGTCCAGACATTTAAAACTCAAACTCTCAAATGTCAAGGATACAAAAAGTGTCCTAAAAACAGGAAGAGTAAAGAAAAGAAAAATACAGGAGTTTCAATACATCTGGCAGCTGACTTTTTCAGTGGTAACCTTACAGGTCAGAAGAGAAACTGACATGATATATTTAAAGTGTTGAAGGAAAAAACAAAACAGAAAAAACAAACAAACAAACAAAAACACCTTTTATCCTCAAATATTATATCCAATGAAAATAGCCTCCAAACATGAAAGATAATTAAAGACTTTTGTGGCCGGGCGCGGTGGCTCAAGCCTGTAATCCTAGCACTTTGGGAGGCCGAGACGGGCGGATCACGAGGTCAGAAGATCGAGACCATCCTGACTAACACGGTGAAACCCCGTCTCTACTAAAAAAAATACAAAAAAAAACTAGCCGGGCAAGGTGGCGGGAGCCTGTAGTCCCAGCTACTCGGGAGGCTGAGGCAGGAGAATGGCGTAAACCCGGGAGGCGGAGCTTGCAGTGAGCTGAGATCCGGCCACTGCACTCCAGCCCGGGCGACAGAGCCAGACTCCGTCTCAAAAAAAAAAAAAAAAAAAAAAAAAAAAAAAAAAGACTTTTGCATATAAACAAAAGCAAAAGTAATTATCTATTTCTGACCCATCATATAAAATACGCTATAGGGATTTATTCAACCTGAAAGAAAAGGATGTAAATGAACAATACCATCAGAAGGTACAGGATTCAGTGGTAACAGCAAGTACACAGACAAATACAGAATATTATAAGGCAATAATGGTGGTGTGTAAACTGCTACTATCTTCAGTAGGAAGAAAAAAATTTAACCTATCTAAAATAATAACTACAGCAAGCATTTAAGATATAGACAGTATAGTAAGCCATAAATAGAAACAAAAAAAATTAAAAAGTGAGGAGATGATGTTAAAGTGTAAAGTTATATTAGTTATCTCTTTGCTTTTTTGTTTTTGCAATCTATGTTGTCATAAGTTTAAAATAATGGGTTATATTTGCAAACTTCAGAGTAACCTCAAATCAGAAAAACATACAACAGATACACAAAAACATGAAGCAATACATGTTAAAATACCACCAGATAAAAGCACTTTCAGAGAAGGGAAGAAAGGAAGGAAGAAAGAGGAAACAACAAAACAAACAGGGAAGAACAAAACATCAGAAGTAAGTACTTAGTTATCAACAAAAGCATTGAATTTAGATAGACTAAACTCTGTAATCAAAAGACATACAGGGTTGAATGGATAAAAATCAAGTTCCAATGATCTGTTACCTACAAGAAACACGCTTCATCTATAAACACACACAGAGATGGAAAATAAAGGGATGGAAAAAGATATTCCATGCAAATGGAAAGCAAGAAACAAAAAAAGCAAGAGTAGCTATGCTTATATCAGATAAAATAGATTTCAATGCAAAAAAAAAAAAACCATAAAAAGAAACAGTCATTATATAATGATAAAGAGATTAATTCAGCAAGAAGATAGAACAATTGTAATATATATACACAATGCTGATATATATGAACCTACAAGCACTCAGATATACGAAGAAAATATTATTAGAGAGATAGAGTTCAATATAACAATAGTTGAAGAGTAAACATTCCACTGTCAACATTAAACAGATCATCCAGACAGAAAATCAACGAAGAA
Source organism: Theropithecus gelada (assembly GCF_003255815.1). Classification (NCBI taxonomy): domain Eukaryota; kingdom Metazoa; phylum Chordata; class Mammalia; order Primates; family Cercopithecidae; genus Theropithecus; species Theropithecus gelada. The sequence continues at coordinate 143,866,762 of NC_037670.1, read as the reverse complement.
ACATGGGACCTAATCTGTACTGCAGACCAAATGGAACTAATAGATATTTGAAGAACATTTTATCCAACAGCTACAAAATACACACTATTCTCCTCAGCACATAGATAATTCTCAAGGAAAGACCATATGTTAGGCCTCACAATGAGTCCTAAAACATTTTAAAAATACTGAAATCACATTTTCTCTGATCATAGTGGAATAAAACTGGAAATCAATAACAAGAGGAACTATAGAAACCATGTAAATACAGGGAAATTAAACAATATACCCCTAATTACCAGTGGGTCAATGGAAAAATTAAGAAATAAATTTAAAAATTTATTGAAATAAATGATAACAGAAACACAACTTACCAGAATGAATGGGATATATCAAAAGCAATAGTAAGAGAGAAATGTATGGCTATAAATACCTACATGAAAAAGAAAGACTTCAAACAAACAACCCAAAGAGACAACTTTTTTTTTTTTTTTTTTTTTTTTTTTTTTGAGACAGAGTCTTGCTCTGTAGCCCAGGCTGGAGTGCAGTGGCTGGATCTCAGCTCACTGCAAGCTCCGCCTCCCGGGTTCACGCCATTCTCCTGCCTCAGCCTCCAGAATAGCTGTGACTACAGGGACGCGCCACCTCGCCCGGCTAGTTTTCTTTGTATTTTTTAGTAGAGACGGGGTTTCACCGTGTTAGCCAGGATGGTCTCGATCTCCTGACTTCGTGATCCACCCGTCTCGGCCTCCCAAAGTGCTGGGATTACAGGTTTGAGCCACCGCGCCCAGCCCCTCCAAAGATACATCTTAAAGAACTAGAAAAACAAGAGCAAAGCAAGTCCAAAATTGGTAGATAAAAAATAGTAAATATCAGAGCAAAAATAAATGAAATTAAAACAATAGTACAAAAGATCAACAAAATGAAGAGTTGTCTTTTTGAAAAGATAAGCAAATAGACAAACGTTTAGTCAGACTAAGAAACAAGGGTGAAGACCCAAATAAATAAAGTGAGATATGAAAAAGAAAGCGTTACAGTTGCCACCAGAGAAATGCAAAGAATCACAAGAGACTACTATGAGCAACTTTATACCAATTAACTGGGAAACCTAGAAGAAATGGATAAACTTCTAGACACATATAAACTACCAAGCTTGAACCATGAAGAAATAAAAAACCTGAAAGACCAATAACAAGTAAGGAAATTGAAGCTGTAATAAAATGTCTCCCAGCAGAAAAACAAACAAACAAAACAAAAAGCAAAAACATATGGCCTGATGGATTCATTGCTGAATTCTACCAAATATTTAAAGAACTAACACCAACCCTACTTAAAGTATTTCAAAGAATAGAAGAGAAGAGAATAACTCATTCTACAAAGCCAATATTACATGGATACCAAAACCAAATAAAGACACATCAAAAAGAGAAAACTACAGGCCAACATTTCTGATGAACATTGTTGCAGAAATCCTCAACAAAATACTAGCAAATGGAATTTAAAAAAAAAGTTAAAAAATTATTCATCAAAGCCAAGGGGGATTTATCCCAGTGATTGAAATATGGTTCAAAATATGTAAATCAATCAATGTGATACATCATGTCAATAGAATGAAAGAGAAAAAAATATTATCATTTCAATTTATGCTTACAAAACATTTCATACAATTCAACATCCCTTCATGAAAAGTACCATAAAAAATTGAGCATATAAGGAACACACCTCAACACAATGAAAGCCATATATGAGAGACCCATACCTACTATCACACTGAATGTGGAAAAACTGAAAGCATTTTTCTCTGACATATGGAACAACACAAGGATGCTCACTTTAGCAGTCTTTATCCAACATCATTGGAAGTCCTAACTAGAGCAAACAGACAAGGGAAAGAAATAAAAAGCCACCAAATTGGAGTGGAAGAAGTCAAATTATTCTTGTTTGCAGAACATACGATCTTATATTTAGCAAATCTTAAAGACTCTCCCAAAAAACTATTAGAGCTGATAAATAAATGTATTACAGTTACTGAATACAAAATCAACATACAGAAATTAGCATTTCTGCATCACAACAGTGAACAATCTGAGAACAAACTCAAGAAAGTAATCCCATTTACAATGGTTACATATAAAATAAACTTAACCAAAGAGGTAAAAGATTTCTACAATAAAAACTATAACACGGTCATGCAAGAAATTGAAGAGTACACACAAAAAATGGAAGGATATTCCATGTTCATTGATTGGAAAAAAATCAATATCATTAAAATGTCCATACCACTCAAAGCAATCTACAGATTCAATGCAATCCTTAGAGAAATATCAAACCTATTCTTCACAAAAATAGAATAAACAATCCTCAAATTTATGTGAAACCACAAAAGACTCAGAATAGCCCAAACTATCCTGAGTAAAAAGAACAAAACTGGAGGAATCACATTATATGACTTCAAATTGTACTACAGAGCTTTAATAACCAAAGCAGCAGCATGGTACTGCATAAAAACAGATGCATAGATCAATGGAACAGAATAGAGAACCCAGAAACAAAAGCGCACCCCTACAGTGAACTCAATTTTAATAAGGTTGCCAAGAACAAACATTGGGAAAAAACAGTCTCTTCATTAAATGATACTGGGAAAACTGCATATCCATATGCAAAATAATGAAACTACACCTCTATATCTCACCATATACACAAATTTTAAAAAATGAATTAAAAATTTAAATCTAAGCTATCGAACTTTGAAATACTAAATGAAAACATTAACAAAAATCTCCAGGACATTGATCAGGGCAAAGATTTCTTGAGTAACACCCACAAGCACAGACAACTGAAGCAAAAATAGACACATGGGATCACATCAAGTTTAAATGGTTTGGCATAGCAAATGATACGATCAACAAAGTTAAAAGAGAATCCATAGAATGGGGTAATATATTTTCAAACTCTCCATTTGACAAGGTATTAATAATCAGAATACACAAAGAGCCCAAACATCTCAGTATTTAAAAAACATTAATATCTAGTTTGGAAAAGGGTAAAAAAATCTGAATAGACATTTTTCAAAGTAAGAAAAACAGATGGAAACAGGTATATAAAAGGCACTCAACATCACTGATTATCAGAGAAATGTAAATCAAAACTACAATGTTATCTTATCCATCTAAAATGGCTTTTATCCAACAGAGAGGAAATAATGAATGCTGGCAAGAATATGGATAAAGGACAATACTAATAAACTGTTGGTGGGTATGTAAATTAGTATGGTCACTATGGAGAACAGTGTGTAGGTTCCTCAAACAACTAAAAATAGACATGTATATCATCCAGAAATTCCAGTGCGAGGTATATGACAAAAATAAAGAAAATTAGTATATTTAAGAGATATCTGTACTCCCATATTTATTGACTATTCACAATAGCCAAGATTTGAAATCAACCTGTGTCCATCAAAAGATGAATGGATAAAGAAAATGTGGTACAATGAAGTACTATTCAGCGATCAAATAGAATGAAATCCAGTCATTTGCAACAATATGGATGGAACTCAAAGGACATTATGTCAAGCGAAATTAACCAGGCACAAAAAGACAAACTTTACATGTTCTCACTCATTTGCAGGAGTTAGAAATTATAACAAACTCATGGAGATACAAAGTTGAATGACAGAGATTTAAAAGGGATGTAAAGGACCTCTTCAAGGAGAACTACAAACCACTGCTCAGTCAAATAAAAGAGGACACAAACAAATGGAAGAACATACCATGCTCATGGATAGGAAGGATCAATATCGTGAAAATGGCCATACTGCCCCAGGTAATTTATAGATTCAATGCCATCCCCATCAAGCTACCAATGAGTTTCTTCACAGAATTGGAAAAAACTGCTTTAAAGTTCATATGGAACCAAAAAAGAGCCCACATATCCAAGACAATCCTAAGTCAAAAGAACAAAGCTGGAGGCATCACGCTACCTGACTTCAAACTATACTACAAGGCTACAGTAACCAAAACAGCATGGTACTGGTACCAAAACAGAGATATAGACCAATGGAACAGAACAGAGTCCTCAGAAATAATACCACACATCTACAGCCATCTGATCTTTGACAAACCTGAGAGAAACAAGAAATGAGGAAAGGATTCCCTATTTAATAAATGGTGCTGGGAAAATTGGCTAGCCATAAGTAGAAAGCTGAAACTAGATCCTTTCCTTACTCCTTATACGAAAATTAATTCAAGATGGATTAGAGACTTAAATGTTAGACCTAATACCATAAAAATCCTAGAAGAAAACCTAGGTAATACCATTCAGGACATAGGCATGGGCAAGGACTTCATGTCTAAAACACCAAAAGAAAGAGCAACAAAAGCCAAAATTGAGAAACAGGATCTAATTAAACTAAAGAGCTTCTGCACAGCAAAAGAAACTACCGTCAGAGTGAACAGGCAACCTACAGAATGGGAGAAAGTTTTTGCAATCGACTCATCTGACAAAGGGCTAATATCCAGAACCTACAAAGAACTCAAACAAATTTACAAGAAAAAAACAAACAACTCCATCCAAAAGTGGGCAAAGGATATGAACAGACATTTCTCAAAAGAAGACATTCATACAGCCAACAGACACATGAGAAAATGCTCATCATCACTGGCCATCAGAGAAATGAAAATCAAAACCACAATGAGATACCATCTCACACCAGTTAGAATGGCGATCATTAAAAAGTCAGGAAACAACAGGTGCTGGAGAGGATGTGGAGAAATAGGAACACATTTACACTGTTGGTGGGATTGTAAACTAGTTCAACCATTGTGGAAAACAGTATGGCGATTCCTCAAGGATCTGGAACTAGAAATACCATATGACCCAGCCATCCCATTACTGGGTATATACCCAAAGGATTATAAATCATGCTGCTATAAAGACACATGCACACATATGTTTATTGCGGCACTATTCACAATAGCAAAGACTTGGAATCAACCCAAATGTCCATCAGTGACAGACTGGATTAAGATAATGTGGCACATATACACCATGGAATACCATGCACCCATAAAAATGGATGAGTTCATGTCCTTTGTAGAGACATGGATGCAGCTGGAAACCATCATTCTCAGCAAGCTATCCCAAGAGCAGAAAACCAAACACTGCATGTTCTCACTCATAGATGGGAATTGAACAATGAGGTTGCTTGGACATGGGAAGGGGAACATCACACACCGGGGCCTATTATGGGGAGGGGGGAGGGATGGTACTGGGAGTTATACCTGATGTAAATGAAGAGTTGATGGGTGCTCATGAGTTGCTGGGTGCAGCACACCAACATGGCACATGTATACATATGTAACAAACCTGCATGTTGTGCACATGTACCCTTGAACTTAAAGTATAAGAAAAATAAATAAATAAATAAATAAATAAATAAATAAAATAATGAATAATAAAAACAAAAAAAAAAGAAAATGTAGTACAATGAAGTACTATTCAGTGATCAAATAGAATGAAATCCAGTCATTTGCAACAATATGGATGGAACTCAAAGGACATTATGTCAAGTGAAATAAACCAGGCACAAAAAGACAGACTTTACATGTTCTCACTCATTTGCAGGAGTTAGAAATTACAACAAACTCATGGAGATGCAAAGTTGAATGACAGAGATTGGAAAAACTAGTTACCAGAAAGAGAAAGGGGGATGGCAAACGGGTACAAACACATAGGTATTTACAATGACTAAGATTTAGCATTTGATAGCACAACAGGGTGATTACAACCAACAATAATTTATTATACATTTTAAAATAATTCAAAGAGAATAGTTTGATTGTTTGCAACACAAAGAAAGGATAAATGCTTGAGATGATGAATACCTCCATTTACCCTGTTGTGATATTACACATTGTATGTCTATATCAAGTATCTTATGTACCCTATAAATATTTACACCTACTATGTACCTGTATTTTTTAATTTTAAATTATTAAAAGATTTTAATAAGTATTTAACTTTAGTTAAGACTATGCAGATGATTATTCAAAGGGTATATAAGGTTATCAAATTTTATAATTCAATTTTCTACATTATGGTTAAAATTATTTTTTCTACAGTAAGCAACACCCAGTTTTGAGTTCAGCTTTGTGAGTTTGGAGAATACAATCTTTAATCCTCAACAATATCACATTATAGAACCATTAAAGCTTGGTACAGAATGTTTTCATTGTTCTAAAAGTTCCCTGTGCTCCATCTACTCATCCTTCTCTTCTTTCCTCAACTTCTGGCAATCACAGATTTTTTTTTTTTTTTAACTGTTCTATTATTTTCCCTTTCCAGAATGTCATATATATTTGGGCCACTGTACCCACCAATTTGGCATCAGTGGATTCAACCAACTGTGGGTTGAAAATATTTGAACAACAAAAATGACAATAAAATAACAAAACACTAAAAAAAACAAAGATAAAATACAGTACAACAACTATTTACATAACATTCATAGCATTTATATTGTATAGGTATTATAAGTAATCTAGAGATGATTTAAAGTATAGAGGAGGATGTGTTTGGTTATAGGCAAATACTGTGCCATTTTATATAAGGAACTTGGGCGTTTGCGGATTTTGTAACTGCAAGAGGTGGAAAGGTTCTGTAATAAATTCACCCACAGATACTGTGGGGAAACTGTAGTTGGAAACATACAGTATGTAATTATTTCAGACTTGCTTCTTTTGCTTAGCAATATGTATTTAAGTTTCCTCTGTCAGAGGTGTTCAAGCCAGAGCAACTCCATCTTGAGTGAGAGCTAGGAAAATAAGTCTGGGAGATGCTGGGCTGCGTTCCCAGAAAGTTAGGTATTCCTAGCCTCTAGATGCTTATGGTTAAGGGAACAGGTTGATAAGTTTTACTAAACAGTCCCAGACTTATGAGTGTCCTGATATCCCAATATCATGAGAACACAATTCCTAATTTTGCTTTAAAGATAATATTGATTCTTGCAAAACATAATAATTAAGAAAATTAATCCTTTACTACAAACCCTTGTAGCAGAGTACATCTGCCCATGATCTTTTCTTAATCCTATATATAAACAAGTACTGTACCTAGGATGGACCCCTTCCTCCTCTTACTATCGTGAACACCCTGCACTGTTTCTGGAGTAGCTGTTCTTTCACCACTTTACTTCCTTAATAAACTTGTTTTGCTTTGCACTGTGGACTCACCCTGAACTCTTTCTTGCGCAAGACACGAGAACCTTTTCTTGGGGTCTTGATTTAGACTGCTTTCTGGTAACATCTCCATGTCTTTACATGTTAGCTCATTTTTTGGTCATGGATAATGTTTCACTGTTTGAATACGCTATAGTGTGTTTACGAGTTCAGTTAAATAAGGATATTTTGTTGCTTCTAATGTTTAGCAATTATGAAATGAAGCTGCCATAATTATTTATGTTAGGGTTTTGTGTAAGTTTTAAGTTAGGGGTAGAAAATACCTAGACGTGTAACTGCAGGACCACATGGTAAGACTATGATTAATTTTATAAAAAACTTTCAAACTCTCTTTCAAAGTTTCTCTATCATTTCATATCCCAACAATTGATGGATGAGATTTGTTCTTGCTTCATATCCTGGCCACCATAGCCAGTGTAATTACTGTTTCAGGTTTTAGCAGTTTTAATAAGTGGGTATCTCACTGTTGTTTCAATCTGCAACTTTCTAATGACATCAGAAGGTGAGTTTCTTTTTATATGCTAATGTTCTATCTACTCTATCTAGTCTAGTCTAGTCTGATGGTCTAGTCTAGTCTAGTCTGATATGATCTAGTCTAGTCTAGTCTGATATGATCTAGTCTAGTCTGATATGGTCTAGTCTAGTCTGGTCCGGTTTGGTCAAGTCTGATCTGGTACGGTTTAGTCTGGTCTGGTCCGCTTTGATCTGGTTTGATCCGGTTTGATCCGGTCCGATCCGGTCTGATCCGGTCCGATCCGGTCCGATCTGGTTTTATCTAGCTTGATCCATTTTGATCCGGTCCGATACGGTCCGATACGGTTTGATCCGGTTTGATCCGGTCTGATCTGGTTTGATCTGGTCCGATCCGGTCCGATCCGGTTTTATCTGGCTTGATCCATTTTGATCCAGTCCGATACGGTCCGATACGGTTTGATCCAGTTTGATCCGGTCTGATCTGGTTTGATCCGGTCTGAACCGGTCTGACCTGGTTTGATCCGGTTTGATCCGGTTTCATCTGGTTTGGTCTGGTCCGATCCGGTTTGATCCGGTTTCATCTGGTTTGATCCGGTCCAATCCGGTCTGATCCGGTTTGATCTGGTTTGATCCAGTTTCATCTGGTCTAATCCGGTCTAATCCAGTTTCATCCAGTCTGGTCCGGTTTGAGCCGGTCTGGTCCGGTCTGATCCGGTTTTATCCGGTTTGATCCGGTCTTATCCGGTTTGATCCGGTCTGAACAAGTTTTACCTAGTTTGATCCGGCCCGATCCGGTTTGATCCGGTCCGATCCGGTCCGATCCGGTTTGATCCGGTCTGAACCGGTCTGACCTGGTTTGATCCGGTTTGATCCGGTTTCATCCGGTTTGATCCAGTCCGATCCGGTTCGATCCGGTTTCATCTGGTCAGATCTGGTTTGATCCGGTCCGAACCGGTCTGGTCCGGTTTGATCCGGTCTGATCTGGTTTGATCCGGTCTGACCTGGTTTGATCCGGTTTGATCCGGTTTCATCCGGTTTGATCCAGTCCGATCCGTTTTGATCCGGTTTCATCTGGTTTCATCCAGTCCGATCCGGTCCGATCCGGTTTGATCTGGTTTGATCCGGTTTCATCTGGTCTAATCCGGTTTCATCCGGTCTGGTCCGGTTTGAGCCGGTCTGATCCGGTCTGATCCGGTTTTATCCGGTTTGATCTGGTCTTATCCGGTTTCATCTGGTCTAATCCGGTCTAATCCGGTTTCATCCTGTCTGGTCTGGTTTGAGCCGGTCTGATCCGGTTTTATCCGGTTTGATCCGGTCTTATCCGGTTTGATCCGGTCCGAACCGGTTTTACCTAGTTTGATCCGGCCCGATCCGGTTTGATCCGGTCCGATCCGGTTTGATCTGGTTTGATCCGGTCTGATCTGGTTTGATCCGGTCTGAACCGGTCTGACCTGGTTTGATCCGCTTTGATCCGGTTTCATCCGGTTTGATCCGGTCCGATCCGGTTTGATCCGGTTTCATCTGGTTACCGGTCTGACCTGGTTTGATCCGGTTTGATCCGGTTTCATCCGGTTTGATCCGGTCCGATCCGGTTTGATCCGGTTTCATCTGGTTTGATCCGGTCCGATCCGGTCTGACCTGGTTTGATCCGGTTTGATCCGGTTTCATCTGGTTTGATCCGGTCCGATCCGGTCTGACCTGGTTTGATCCGCTTTGATGACCTGGTTTGATCCGGTTTGATCCGGTTTCATCTGGTTTGATCCGGTCCGATCCGGTCTGACCTGGTTTGATCCGCTTTGATCCGGTTTCATCTGGTTTGATCCGGTCCGATCCGGTTTGATCCGGTTTCATCTGGTTTGATCCGGTCCGATGCGGTCCGATCTGGTTTGATCCGGTCTGAACCGGTCTGACCTGGTTTGATCCGGTTTGATCCGGTTTCATCTGGTTTGATCCGGTCCGATCCGGTCTGACCTGGTTTGATCCGCTTTGATCCGGTTTCATCTGGTTTGATCCGGTCCGATGCGGTCCGATCTGGTTTGATCCGGTCTGAACCGGTCTGACCTGGTTTGATCCGGTTTGATCCGGTTTCATCTGGTTTGGTCTGGTCCGATCCGGTTTGATCCGGTTTCATCTGGTTTGATCCGGTCCGATCCGGTCCGATCCGGTTTGATCTGGTTTGATCCAGTTTCATCTGGTCTAATCTGGTCTAATCCGGTTTCATCCAGTCTGGTCCGGTTTGAGCCGGTATAGTCCGGTCTGATACGGTTTTATCCGGTTTGATCCGGTCTTATCCGGTTTGATCCGGTCCGAACGAGTTTTACCTAGTTTGATCCGGCCCGATCTGGTTTGATCCGGTCCGACCCGGTCCGATCCGGTTTGATCTGGTTTGATCCGGTCTGATCTGGTTTGATCCGGTCTGAACCGGTCTGACCTGGTTTGATCCGGTTTGATCCGGTTTCATCTGGTTTGGTCTGGTCCGATCCGGTTTGATCCGGTTTCATCTGGTTTGATCCGGTCCGATCCGGTCCGATCCGGTTTGATCTGGTTTGATCCAGTTTCATCTGGTCTAATCCGGTCTAATCCGATTTCATCCGGTCTGATCTGGTTTGATGCGGTCTGATCTGGTTTGATCCGGTCTGAACCAGTCTGACCTGGTTTGATCAGGTTTGATCCGGTTTCTTCTGGTTTGATCCAGTCCGATCCGGTCCGATCTGGTTTGATCTGAGTTGATCCAGTCTGATCTGGTTTGGTCCGGTCTGAACCGGTCTGACATGGTTTGATCCGGTTTGATCTGGTCCGATCCGGTTTGATCCGGTTTCATCCGGTTTGATCCGGTTTCATCTGGTTTGATCCGGTCTCATCTGGTTTGATCCGGTTTGATCCGGTCTCATCTGGTTTGATCCAGTCGGATCCGGTTTGTTCCGGTTTGATCTGGTCCAATCCGGTTTGATCCGGTTTCATCTGGTTTGATCCGGTTTGATCCGGTTTCATCTGGTTTGATCCGGTTTCATCTGGTTTGATCCGGTTTCATCTGGTTTGATCCGGGTTGATCCGGTTTCATCTGGTTTGATCCAGTCGGATCCGGTTTGTTCCGGTTTGATCTGGTCTGATCCGGTTTGATCCGGTTTCATCTGGTTTCATCCGATTTGATCTGGTCCAATCCGGTTTGATCCGGTCCGATCCGGTCCGATCCGATTTGATCCAGTTTCATCTGGTTTGATCCAGTCTGATCCGGTTTTTTCCGGTTCGGTCCGTTTTGACGCACTCTAGTCCGGTTTTATCAGGTCTGATCCGGTCTGGTTCGGTTTATCCGGTCTGATCCGGTCCGATACGGTTTGATCCAGTTTGATCCGATCTGATCCCGTTTTATCCGGTCTGATCCGATTTGATCTGGTTTGATCCGGTCTGATCTGGTTTGGTCCGGTTTGGTCCGGTCTGGTCCAGTTTCGTCCTGTCTGGTCTGGTCTGGTCCGGGTTTGTGTGGTCTGATCTGGTCTCGTCTGGTCTGGTCCGGTTTGGTCTGGTCTTGTCCGGTCCGGTTTCATCTGCTTTGATCCGGTCTGGTCCGGTTTGGTCCAGTTTGGTCAGTTCTGGTCCGGTTTGGTGTGGTCTCGTCTAGTCTCATCTGGTCTGGTCCGGTTTGATCTGGTCTGGTCCGGTCTGGTTCGGTCTTGTCCGGTTTGGTCTGGTCTGGTCCGGTTTGGTCTAGTCTGATCTGGTCCAATTTAGTTTGATATGGTCTAGTCTAGTCTGATATGGTCTAGTCTAGTCTGGTCTGGTTTGATCCAGTCTGATCTGTTCCGGTTTAGTCTGGTTCGGTCTGGTCTAGTCCTGTTTGGTTTGGTCCGGTCTGGTATGATCCGGTTTGATCCGGTCTGACCAGCCTGGCCAAATGATGAAATCCCATCCCTACCCTAAATAAAAATTAAAATAAAACAGATTAAAATTTGTGGGATGCAGAAAAACTTATGCTCAGAGAAAAAATTATAGCATTGAATTAATTTATTAAGAAAAATGAAAGATCTAAAATTAGTAATCTAATCATGTAACTTAGAAAGTTGGGTAAAATAGTAAAGTAAATCAAAAGTAAGTAGAAGTAAAGAAATAATAAAAGTCAGAGAAAAAGGCCAGGTGCAGTGGCTCATGCCTGTAATCCCATCAATTTGGGAGAGTGAGGGGGAGCGGATTGCGAGGTCAGGAGATCAAGACCATCCTGGCTAACATGGTGAAACCCCTCTCTACTAATCAAACAAACAAACAAACAAAAATTAGCTGGGCGTGGTGGCAGACGCGGAAGTCCCAGAGACTCCAGAGGCTGAGGCAGCTAAATGGCGTGAACTCAGGAGGCAGAGCTTACAGTGAAGTCAGAGAAAAAAAAATACTGAAATTTTAAACAGAAAAACAACGAGAATATAAAGAAAACTGAATGCTGGTTCTTTGAAAAATTCAATAAAACTGATAAAACCTGACAGGCTCAACAAGGAAAAATAAAAAACAGAAATTACTAATATCCGAAATGAAAGAGGGACCATCACTACTGTTTGAAAAGGTTGAAAGGATTAAAAATATTGTGCACAACTGTTTGCTTATAAATTTTATAACTTAGATGAGATATAATAATTTACCAAAACTCACAGAAAAATAGATAATAAAAATAGACCTGGACTGATTAAATGAATTGAATCAATAATTTACAACATTCAAAAATAGAAAACAACAGCCCTAGATAGTTTCACTGGTAAATTCTACCAAACATTTGAGGAACAATGACACTAATACTCTACAATCTTTCCCAGAAAATGAAAGCAGAGAGAATGCTTCCTAACTCATTCTATGAGTTCAGTATTATTCTAATACCAAAAGCAAAGACATTACAAGAAAATACAAAAAAAAAAAAAAAAACCTATAGGCCAATAAATATAATAAACGTAAGTACATACTGTAACCAAGAGATATTTATTCCAGGTATGTAAGGTTGGTTCAACATTTTAAAATTAATTACTGTAACTCATCATGTCACCACGCTAATGCAAAAACTTGTATCATAGTAGCTGACCAAATTCAACATAATCTCATGGCAAAACAAACAAAAAAACCCAAACCTTAGCAAATTAAAAATAAAGAGGCCTTCCTCTACTTGATAAAGAATGTCTGTAGAATACGTATACCTAACATCATATCTAATGGTGAGAAACTAGACACGTTTTCCTCAAGACTAGGAACAAGGCAAGGCTGTTTATTCTCATTGCTCCTATTCAACTTTGTACTAAAATTCCCAGCTAATGTAATAATAAAAGAAAAGGGAATAAAAGTGTACAGATTGGGAATAAAGGAATACTACTGTCTTTGTTCACAGTTGATATGATTATCTATGTAGATAATCCCCTCAAATCTGCAATAACAACAATAAACTTACCACTAACAGGTGATTATAGCAAGGCTTCAGGATGCAAGGTTGATATACAGAAGCTACTTGCTTTCCCATTTAACAGGATTGTGCAATCAGAATTCAATATTAAAAAAAAAAACCACTGTATATTTCAGCATCAACAAGAGAAGAGAGAGAAATACTTAGGTATAAACTTAATAAAATATGTATAGAGTAAGATGAGGTAAATTATAACACTGTAATTAAAGAAATCAAAGATCAAATCAAATGGAGATATGTTACTTGTTCATGAAGAAGAAGACTCAGTGTTGATAAGAAATCAGTTTTTCTCAATTTGATCTGTATATTTAATATTTCCAACTCAATATATCAGCAAGTTAGGTTGTGAACACTGACAAATTTATTCTATTACTTATATGGAAAGAAGGAAGACACAGAAAAGGGAAGGCAATACTAAAGAAGAATAAAGTCAAAGGATTGACACTGTACAGGACTTGAAGATATCAGACTAGACCGGACCAGACCAGACGAGACCAGATAAGGCTAGACCAAACCGGACCAGAACAGACGAAACCGGACCAGACCGGATCGAACTGGACCAAACTGGATCATACTGGATCAAACCGGATCAGACCGGATTGGACCGGATCAAACCCAGTCGGGCCAGATCAAACCGGATCAAACCGGATCAAACCGGATCGGACCGGATCGGACCAGATCAAACTGGATCAGACCGGATCAGACCTGATTACACCAGATCAAACCGGATCAAACCGGGTCAGACCAGATTGGACCGGATCAGACTGGATCAAACCAGATCAAACCAGACCAGACCAGACCAAACCGGATCAGACTGGATCAAACCGGCTGACCTCAAATGATCTGCCCACCTTGGTGTCCCAAAGTGCTGGGATTATAGGTGTGAGCCACCACAACCAGCCTTTCCTTCTCATATCTTATAACACTAGTATCATTAATTTAACTTATTAATACACTATAATAAACAAATACTTTGTGCTATTTTTTAAACAGTTTTATATGATAGATCAATTAATAATTAAATAATTATATTTTACCTTTTTTATTTCTTCTCGAACCCTCTCTCTTTATGTAGTTCTGAGTTTCTGAACAATATGATTTTCTTCTCTCTGACCAACTGTAAACATTTACTGCAAGACAAATCTATTGTCAAATAAATTCCCTCAGTTTTTGTTTTACTAAGAAAGACTTTGTTTTTCTTTCACTTTTGAAGAATAATCTTACTTGATACAGAATTGTAGGCTGATAGTTGTTTCTTTCAACACTTCAAATATTTCACTCCACTCTCTTTGGTTGCAACGATTTCTGAAGAAAAAATCCAATGTAATTCCTACCCTTGTTCTTCTGTAGATAAGGGAATTTCTTTTTTCTCTAACTTCCTTCAGCATTTTTTCCTGTCTTTGATTTTCTGCAGCTTGAATATAATATGCCTAAGCATAGCTCTTTAGTATTATTTATTCTTCTTGATGTTCTCAGAAACCTCTGAGTCTGTGCTCATATCTGTCATTAATTTTGCAAAAATCTGTTATGATTACTGCAAATATTTCTTATTTTTTCTTCTCTATTTTCTTTTTTGTGTTTTCTCTATTCTCTTTCTGGTGCTTTCATTATATATGTTACGCATTTTGAATTTTTTCCCAATTCTTTGGTATTCTTTTCTATCTTTTCTGTTCCTTTTTTCTCTTTGCCTTACAGTTTTGAAAGTTTCTTTTTATTTACAAATATTCTAGCTCACTGATGTTTTCCTTTTTCATGTGTAGCCTAGTGATGAGCTCATCCAATGTATTTTTAATTTCTTCTAACAGTATTTTGATTTCTAGCATTTCTTTGTGATTTTTTAGTTTTCATTTCTTTGCTTACAGTAACCATGTTGTAAATTTTTCTTATTTGATCCTGTAGAATATTTATCTTAGCAATTTAAATGTCTTATGTGATGATTCCAATTTCCTAGAGACTTTTTATATAGTTAAATAGGGTTTGAAGCTTTAAGGTTTTTAAGTTATAAACCCTGTTATACAGGAACGCTGTTGATGTGGTGGTAAGGTGTGGGACATTGTGAAACATTATATAATTTTATGATTAGGTACTCAATCTTTTAGTGAGCCAGAGTTGGGTATTTCACATCCCCCAAATCAGTTTGGTTCTAGAAAACTTCAACCAGTTTGGCTTTGGCTAAGTAAATTCATTTGAGTTATACCATGTTAATGTAAGTGGAAATATCTGTGTTTATTTCACATTGGTTACCTTTTCCCCTCCCACTGCTTGGAATGCACATTTCTCGGATTTTTACTGTGAGAACCTAGTTGTACTCCTGAAGTTAAAACTCATGAAACTGTTGCTCCTACCAAGACTGGGCTCCCTATGAGTTTTTAATTTTCAAGCTAGTCTCCACTGACCCTCCAGCCATTTCTCAATCACAATTTAAAGTTTACTTACCTTTGTTGGTTACAGTTGTGAGCTTTAGTCCCCAGGCTTTTGCTCCTGGTAAGTTGTAATTCTCCATATCTACTTGTCTGTTTGTTTGGCTTTCGGGGTACAAGTTTGTCTATGATCTCAATTCTCTGGTGAATCTAAGAAGAATTCTTGTCTTTTCAGATTTTGCAGGTTTTTCTGGTTTGATAAGATGGACGTAGTGACTTTGAAGCTCTTTTATGTCAGGTGGAAAGGCACTAGGTGCTTTCATTTAATATTTAAAAATTCAAAACAAATTATAAAGTCCATAACATTATTGACCAAAGTACAACTCCAATTAATATATTTGTAGGATCTGCTTCAATATCTTAGAATTTAATAGGCAACTGGGGCATAAACTCTCTTAGGACATTATGAAGTGTATTTATCTTAGGCAATTGATTCCTTCACCATAACTCATCATCTATACAAGCCAAAATTTATAGGAGTGGCTTATGCTTGCTGTAAAAGAAATTTAATGTAATATTTACCAGAATTCAGATTTTAACATTAACATCAATTTAAATTTTAGAATGATTTAGTGAAGCCACTAAAAGACTTCAGTTTGCTTTAGAGAACATGGGAAGCTCTTGTTGACTTTATAAACTTTTTAAATAATAAAATTAAAAGGTGAATGTCCTGAAGCTGAGGAGATATTGAGATCTTAAGATAAATAAGGAAATAGGTTTTAAATACTGTCACGACACAGGTGATAATGTTTCTTACACCCTACAACTTGCATTTTTGCAAATGCTTAATGGGTCCGATGCCTACAGCAGTAAATTATTTAACTATCAGATCATAAATGACTTTGGAAATTAGTTGGAGGTTAATTCTTTGCCTCATTGTCCCCCCTCAAATGGATAAACAGTAATTCATTTTGATGACATTCTCAAAGTATTTTACCCTATTGAATAATGGAGTAGCACTCCCAGAGACGTCCCTGGATACCAGATACAATTAAGTGGATATCAATGAGATGTCATTGAATTTATGCTCATGCATATAGTCAAGCTGGGCCTACCTTTAGCAGTTGTGTTGCTTTAGGGAAACTATAAATTCTAACATTTCAAAATGCTTTATATGTTTGACAAAATATTTTTTACTTAAGTAAAATATCCTGAATAGATCATGCTAAGTTTTTTGAAGGCAATAAAGCCAACATTGAATCCACGAGGGGTATTATGGTAGGTAGAGTTTTTACCTCCCTTTCACTCTCTAAAATATATCTGCTTCCTAATCTCCCAAAACTTACATGGCAAAAGAGATTTTGCAGGTGTGATTAATCTTGAAATTGGAAAGCTGTCTTGTATTATCCAAATGAGCCCAAATGAGATTTTTGTAGGTAAAGGAAAGAGACAGGAGGGTTAGAATTTGAGAGAAAGTTGACGATACTATTCTTTTAGCTTTGAAAATAGAAGAAGGGACCATGAGCTAAGGAATTCAAGTGGATTTCTGGAGATAAAAAAAAAAAAAAAAAAAAGACAACTGATTCTCCTCTGTAATCAACAAAAGGAATGAAGCTCTGTTAACAACTTGATTTAGGCCAGTAAAACTTACTGTGTACATCTGACCTCCAGAGCTTTATGACCAATTTGTGTTGCATTAAGCCACTAAGTTTGTGGCAATTTGCTACTGAGACAAAGTAAAATACTACACACTGAGTTGAAAAATTCTGGGATACTCTTGATGATGAGGGCAACATAACAACGAACAATTGCTGAGTTACTACTGTGTGCTAAGCAGTAACTCTAATGCATGTTATGTACAATTTAACAACCATCAATGATTTATATATAGGTTTGGTGATTATTTCCATACTACAGTGTCAACCTTGAGATTCTATGTAGCTGGCCCAAACAAATGTAGCCAGACTAAAGCTAGGATTCTAACAAAGGAAGTCAGATATGGAAGACAGTGTTCCAAGGTACTAAAATACATCATTTTCCTCTATAAAATGTTCTATTTTTACATAAAGGCTAATATTGAGCTAATACATTCATTGCAGTGCCTCCACCAAAGGCACTTGTAAGGATTAAATGCAACTCCTGTCTTTAGGACTACCAAAATAGTAGAAAAGAAAAATTCAAAACAAATTACAAAGAGTCTTCAATTCCTATGATACTAGAATAAGGATTATGAAAGTCACACATTAAAAAGATATTATTCCTCTCTTCAGGAATTGTATATTCTATTTGAAAATAAACATCTGGAATACTCAAATACACTCCTCAATATTTAATTAAAGTCTGTTCTTGGATATTTGCCCTTGGGCTAGCATTTCTATATGCAGTTTAATAATTGGGAAGAAGGGATGATATAGATGGGGGGGCAGAGCAAGATGGCCGAATAGGAACAGCTCCAGTCTCCAACTCCCAGCGCCAGCGACACAGAAGACCGGTGATTTCTGCATTTTCAACTGAGGTACTGGGTTCATCTCACTGGGGAGTGCCGGATGATCGGTGCTGGTCATCTGCTGCAGCCCGACCAGTGAGAGCTGAAGGAGGGCGAGGCATCGCCTCACCTGGGAAGTGCAAGGGGGAAGGGAATCCCTTTTCCTAGCCAGGGGAACTGAGACACACAACACCTGGAAAATCAGGTAACTCCCACCCCAATACTGCGCTTTAAGCAAACGGGAACACCAGGAGATTGTATCCCACACCTGGCCGGGAAGGTCCCACGCCCACGGAGCCTCCCTCATTGCTAGCACAGCAGTCTGCGATCTAACTGCAAGGCAGCAGCGAGGCTAGGGGAGGGGCGCCCACCATTGCTGAGGCTTAATTAGGTAAACAAAACCGCTGGGAAGCTCGAACTGGGTGGAGCTCACAGCAGCTCAAGGAAACCTGCCTGTCTCTGTAGACTCCACCTCTGGGGACAGGGCAGAGTTAACCACAAAAGCACCAGAAACCTCTGCAGACGCAAACGACTCTGTCTGACAGCTTTGAAGAGAGCAGTGGATCTCCCAACTTGGAGGTTGAGATCTGAGAAGGGACAGACTGCCTGTTCAAGTGGGTCCCTGACCCCTGAGTAGCCTAACTGGGATACTTCCCCCACTAGGGGCAGTCTGATACCCCACACCTCACAGGGTGGAGTACACCCCTGAGAGGAAGCTTCCAAAGCAAGAATCAGACAGGTACACTCGCTGTTCAGCAATATTCTATCTTCTGCAGCCTCTGCTGCTGATACCCAGGCAAACAGGGTCTGGAGTGGACCTCAAGCAATCTCCAACAGACCTACAGCTGAGGGTCCTGACTGTTAGAAGGAAAACTATCAAACAGGAAGGACACCTACACCAAAACCCCATCAGTACATCACCATCATCAAAGACCAGAGGCAGATAAAACCACAAAGATGGGGAAAAAGCAGGGCAGAAAAGCTGGAAATTCAAAAAA